>NC_081228.1:4636185-4883685 GCF_902713425.1 Acipenser ruthenus
TTATGTTTTTCCCTTTCCAGCTGTCTAAAATTGTTTATTGATGAACTGATGAAAACAGAATGCTGACAGGCCCTGCTAAGTTTCTACTGCTTAGCATTCCCACTGAAATCCAGCAGAAGCACATATTCCTACAGAGGGGGGATCTATTACTCTGCATCCACGTCCTTTCAGCTGCAGTCCAACTTTGCTTCCGGCATGCACCAGGTGATTGCAGCTTTGAACAGGGAACTAGATCAATACATCTCTGTTCCCACTGACAGGCAACCCTTACAGTGAGTGAAGCAGGAGCGTTATCAGGCAGCCAGACTTCGAACTGCAGCAAGCTAATCGACTGCATGCTTGCATCCCCCAGACCACCTGCAGATGCAGATTTGGGCAGTGAATCTTTAATTGGTTCTTCTTTCCAAAATACGCTGCTACTTCTGAGGCCTACTCTAAAAACAACAGGCGTGGCTGGTGTCATGCCAGGTCACACAACATTGTTTCTTCGTATAGACCGTTCACATAACACTGTTTCTTCACTTGGTACTCACACACAGCTGTGTCTACTGGGGGTTGGTATCTCTGTGTAGCTTCTCGGCTTAAACACATTATCCTCTGCACCGCAGGCCAGACTCAGAATCAATGAATTCACCCGTGTCCTTCATACAGACTAACCCCAGTAGCATACCACAGTAGTTTCCTCTGATGTGTGGACAATATGTATTTAAAAAAAAAAAGTTTTACCTTTTAAAGAAGATTCAAGTAAGATTTGATTTCTGTCTAACACAGATGCAAGACTGTTCTTAACAGAACCTCTACTACAGCCTCCCTTACAGCTCTTACCAATATTACAGCAGCCTTCCCTACAGCTCTGACAAGAACTACTACAGCCTCCCCCCAGCCCCTAAAGCAACTCACGATCGCAAATTGGCAGATCTGAAGCAGATTATGCATTTTTCAGGGGGGCGTAGGTAAGAAGAACATCAGACGGCAAGCTAAATAAATGATTCACTTTAATTTTGTGTCCCTGAAAGGTAAGTGTTAAATACAATACACACCCAAAGTAACAGTAGCCCCCCAATGGAGCCTGTGGCATCTGTGCTGACTGCCTTCAGCTATGACTGATGAGACACAAAGTGAGCTTGGAGCTGCAGCGCACCCACAGACACCTGTGTAAACATCTGCAGAGGTGTATGAAGTCTCTTCCAGGGAGTTTCTAACATTGCAATGTTATAATGCACTATATACATACAGATACACTGACCCAAGTTCTGGTTTGGTCCATCGGTCATTGCCGATATTAATTCTCCTATTTAAAATGGGGCACGCCCCAGCTTGGTGATGTTGCATTGGCTCACACCACCACAGCTCTTTAAATCCAAAATTCCAGGCCTTAATTGTGATTAATAGATCTGCTACAAAGGGCTGGAGTGGCCATAACTCTCTCATCAGAAGCTCTCTCGGCACCCACTGCAGCAGTTCTAATTCTGACCCTTCTGAACTTCTAGTCCCCACTGGCGATGGACAGGATCGCAACCTATTACTTTGCGCTACTATCCTATAAGTGAACTCCCGTTCCTGGCAGGAAAACTTACTTTTTAATGAGCACACTCAAACTGCTCAGTGGGTTTAACCTATTAAGGTACACACGGAATTTAGCAGTTGTTTAAACATTTTCTTCTTAAAATACATTTGAAACTGACAATTTGGATGACTAGATCCAACCTGTCAGTATATTTTAAATCTGTTTCGTGCACCAAAATACAAAAAGTCAGCATCATTTGTATTTGTGGGACACATATGTCCCGTGTACCTGAAATGGTTAGTTGCAAACACCATAGGGAGCACCCTCCCTAACACACATATGCAGGTACTGTACATGGCCAATGTGAACAGTTCAGTGGTAGGCTTTGTAAAACAAACATTCCATACATACGTGACAGACAAAACTCAACGTGAATGAATGGAAGTGAACAAATATACATTTGTCTGCTAAGAAATAAATTATTATTATTATACATTTAAAAAATGCTTATACCATGCTGCTTGCAAATCAGTAAAAAGTGACAGGTCTCTATAACTCACATCGGGATGGACTATGTACAAGGAATACATTTTATTAGGGGCTAACCAACACAAGGCTTCTGTATACTTGCTACCATACTGTAGGTGAAAGCTGGGGGCGTAAGTGTCATTATACACATGGAAGGCTGCATCAACAGCATCAAAGAACAGAATGGAATTCATGGAGTTTTTGTTCGAATGGTTTGTAATAATTTGGATTAAAAGGATGACGGCTACAGCTCTCTCCCAGGAGTATCATTCCGATTCCTTGAACAGAAGGGTACTGTATTCTAGTTCTACTGCTTCTGAGTGACATCTTTATCTCCACAACATTCATTCTAAACTACGGCGTAATTAGGAGCGCATGCTTACACTCAGGGTTGGTGTTGTTCTTCAGATAAGGTTACACCTACACGGAAAAGAACAAAAGCAATAATAATGTAGCTTTTCTGTCAATCTTCCATTGTGGGCTTTCAGTTATTGTGAATATGAGTCAGACAACTGCCTGTCAGCAAGCGAACACAACAATGGGAATTGCAACTTTTCAGACTCAGCAATGATTACTTGTCGCTCTGGTATTACAGTATGTGCATAACATGTTAGACAATATATTTCATTAAAAAAAAAAATGCAACAGGATAATTGTAACAGAATATTCATATTGATCACTAGGATCACTTTAAACTGGTTTACGGCTTGGAGAACATGATCAGGCTTTACAGTAGTCTGTGAAGGACTACAATGCTGTGCCACGCAGATAACACAAATTGAGAGCTATAAAGAAAGATAAGAAATTTTGTTACTTTTCATGTTCCAAGATTAAACCCTACCATAACTTTCAAAGAAGCATACGCACCATGTGTATAACACGCCTCTCGTGCACAGTATGTGGTTGATTTATACCCCTTGTATGAAGCCTACCTCCAGAAAATATTAGTATACTTTATATAATACTATACAGCATACCTCAGTCTAACATGCAGCAATAAAAGATGGTGCGTAACTTGAACTGCAGTAATCAGTTTAATATATTCTTAGCATCCTGTTCAGATTTTTATTTAAAAATCCCCTGAATCGAAATATTATCCCATTTGACCAGTTTTAACATATACAGTACATGGGAGTCATGACAAGGGCAAAAGAAAGAGAGAATCTGTGTGCACTTGTCCTCGCTGAATCCAAAGTGAAGCAAGTGAACATCTGATTTGGGAATTTGATTCACGGCACAGCAGATGCAGTACAGCCTGCTGTGGCACCGGTCGTTCAGTAGAATCTACTAGCCATCCTGGAGAGGAGACCCTGCCTTATATCTGCGCACCATGCTGATAGACCTGACTGCAGTCCTATTTGTTGGGACACAGAAATACACCCCATGAAGGACTAAAGAGGGGGAATGTCAGTCACTGTTGTGAATGTGACACACTGCATTTTAAATGTATTACATGCTGTGTTTGAATGCATCCCCTCCTCCCTCTTTCTTTGCAGTGTTTTGGGATGTCATGAAAGCCCTTACATATAGTAAAGCAAAATTGTATTGTATTGAAATGTATAACTGGCAACGTACATTTGAGCCTGCAAGAAGCTCACAAGTGAAATGTTAATGGAAATTAACTATAAAAAAAAAAGTTTCTGGTAAACGCAAGCTGTAAAATTATATGAAGACATTAGACGAAATCCCCTGTACAATGCTGTTGCATGCATGGAACAGTGTAGAAAACAGTGCAATTACAAAATCCGCCTACCAAATGGTGTGCTATTGAAAGCTTTTAGGTCTGCACAGGAACTTTTCACAAGGTTATTTAATGCACTTAGTGTGCTGTAAATGTAAATGCAATAGCAGAAGGTAAAGTGCTATAACTCTAAGGCCTCTGCAAATGAAAAAGCTAACGTTTCTAGAGTTCCCACTCAGTGTACACTGTGATAAAGAACCTTCAATGCATTTGTCTGACCGCTTGAGGTATGAAGGTGATGCCTGTTTGGCCTGAGTAAATATTGATAAATCATTGTAATGAGAAGGACTGGGTTTGAATCCTGTATAGACAAGAAGTCCACTTTCTTTGACATTGTATAGACATTGTCCACTGACACACTGATGTGAGCCCCGCACTGCATAAATACTTTTGTATTGAGGATTATATGCACATGTGGGCACTGGGAACTTTATTAGGACCCACAACCTATTACTGGGTTGGCACACCTCTTGCCACAATGGCGACCTGGAGTAGGTAGACTCCACAAGATACCTGAAGGTGTCTCACAGGGTTATGGCCCATTCGTCAAGGGGTATGTCCAGTTATTAGGCCAAAGAGAAAAGGCAAACAACAGATTGGGGTATTGGGTGATCAGCAACAATTACATTTTGGCCTCCCAGGGCAATGGATGGAGGGTCCAATGTAATTGAGTGTAAAACTGCAATGGTTTGATTGGTTTATTATTTATTTATAATCAAGTGGTGGATGTTTTATTGTCTCACTACTAGAAGTGAAATCTAAAAACAGGAATTCAAAAGGGGGTCACTGAATGTTCAAATTCCCAAACCTAATTATTAGAGCCACAACCTTAATATAATAATCAAAAGTAAAATCACTGAAGCAAAGATGCTCATTGATGTGTGTGTTTTTTCCCCCAGTCATGTTGTACCGTACTGTAGGACCATACACTGAAGTCGTACTACCCATAAAGTGTGACAAGTTGTATCTAAAGGGTGAACGGAGAAGCTTGCCCCTGATTAGATTAATCCTCTAAAACACTTGCTCGGTTTGTTTAAAATGCAACACAACAGTTGATAACAGACCACTTTTTCATATCTAGCATCATGTTGTGAGACGGCGCTCAGATATAATTCAATTTCTTTACTGATTACTCACTGGATCCTTATCTTCTGAGCTCATTTAAAGTGAACACTGCCAGATAACAAGCATAGGAAAGGGCTTCTGAGTGGGTCCATCTCTATTACAGATATTGCTGATGACAGCTCAGTAGAAATATCTTAACTTGCACTTCTTTTTACAGCGTTTCTCCCCAGTGGAAGTTAATGGTCGGCAGAAACACATCTTTGATGAACAGCCAGACCACTGCTCGTGCACATTTATGTATTAAGCCCACTTTGAAATCCAAAACAAATTATGTGCAATATTTAAATAAAAACACAGGTACAGATCACATTCTTAAGTTTGCCCTTGCCAAGTAGGAAAGCCACATCTCTATCATCCCAAGTTGGCACAGGTCAGCCCGCGATGGCAGAGAGTAAGCTGCTGGTTGAGTCTAATCGCTCTCTCTAACTATAAATAACGAGCATCATTTCCTCGCCATCGATCACAGTCTAGCCAGGGTTGCCAGGTTCTGGGCTAACCTGACTCCACGCCTGGCTGGTTCTCTTCTGCGGTGTATGATCTATCAAACATCCTGCACTGAGAAATGGAGAGAGCTTCCTGACACAGTTTAATTGGCTGCGGTGAGAGGTCTACCATCGCCCTGGGACCTGCAATTATTCAGCTTCCTCCTGGACAAGGTTGACTAGCCCAGCCGCTTCGGACAAAAAGAATCATTCATGTTTTGTTTTTTTGTTGCTGTTGTTTTCTGTCAGAACAATGCAGAGATGTGATGTTGTGTTTGACAGCAGAAGCTGACCACTGCCTTTCAGTGTCTTTGAGATTGAGTGGCGTGACAGCTCTTTTAGTTTAGTTTCAGCCTGTAACTTTCAACGTGGATAGCACTGCTCAGTCAGATTAAAGATTTAAGAAAAAGGACATCACTGGATTTGTTAATACAGCTAAACACTGGATTGCAGTAATATAATATTGGTAAAATAGTTGTTACATTATTATTATTATTATTATTATTATTATTATTATTATTATTATTATTATTATTATTATTATTATTATTATTAAGCCATTTTCTCACTTGCAGTCAACAGACTATCATATAGCACAAAGAAACTAACATAATTAAATGTGTAGTTAATATATAATCTTCAAGAATGCTGGAAACGTCAGCAGTGATCAATAAAAATGTTCATTTTAACCAACATACCCTTTATTATTATTTTTTTCAGCAACTCTAATTTCCCCTGAGAAGTGCTTCATTGATTTCAAGGTAATTACAGTAGCCACTCAATTATCCAAACTTCTCTGGTGGTACAACAGTTTGATAATCGGGTGTTTGGGATAAGCAAGAAAGCATTAAATTGTTTTGGTTTTTTTTCTGTTTAAGGCTATGCGTGGTATTTGCTTTGTATAATCAGGTTTTGGATAATCAAGTGTCAGATGTATTTACTTAGTTCCATTCATATTGTTTCAATTCTATAGTGTTTATAAATGCTAAAATATGTGGAATAACTTTGTTGTTACAAATGTCCAATGCTTAGTTGTCCAAACATTTGTGACTTTTAGACTATACAACCATCCTAACCATGACCTAGACCCCCTCTCCCTCCACTGCCTCTTTGGGTATTAGTGCATTTAAAATGTGTATTTCAGTGTTAGATTTATTGGCTCTGTGCTTGAACACAGTCTTGGGTGGGGTCACTAATGCAGTAAAATCTTTCGCTAGCAATATAATGCATATAAAAAAAAAACAAGGGAAATAAAATTTAAATGAAATAGTTAATCATTTAATTTCTCGCTGAGTGAAACTGCACATGAATCGGTCTGATCAAACTGCAAATTACCGGCTTCTAACTTCTTCTTAAACTGTCACTCCAGACCTCGTTAACATCTCAATTGTTTAATTGTTAACAGCTGGACGTGACATGAGTTAAACCTCTAATGCTGGAGAATCAAACTAACTCCTACGTACTGTTGTGATTGCCAAGGAAACAATTATTAAAACAAAATTAAACACTCCAAGACTTATTATGACAAAATTATCATTGGTAAGATTCATCATCATCATCATCATCATCGTCATCATCATCATCATCATCATCGTCATCATCATCTAGAGTGGAATTCACGTTTTCTGAATTCTTTTTGAATGTTCTAGTTCTTCTGATAACGAATGCAATAGCAACACATACACGGATAACAGCTATGTCATTACAATTCAGATTGCTTTCAAATGAAATGCATACAGGTTTAAGTGTTAAACCATTTTAAAACTTAAATACATCCATGCTTACGACATAACCATTCTGATCACACGCTAAGATGCTTTGCTCAGTAAATTAGGCTGCACTGAAAGTCTGCATAGTTTGCATAGTAGAGCTGTGTTTCCATATTTAGACTATTACATGTAAATGCATATTATCAAGACAGAAAGCACCAAATGACAAGCATCTCCTTACACAAAGAATTCACTTTACATTTGGCTGGAACAAAATCCTGGGGGTTCATCGCAAAACCATGGGTAGAGATTAGACTGTAGATGCTTCCAGCCAAGCTTTTTCATTTGAAGGAGTTGTGAGTGCCTAACACACAATGCTTGTTCCGCCCATGCAATCATTTCATTTCTTTAAGAACTGTCGACAGAAAAAAAAGGATCAGTTTGAAAAAAGGAAATGAGAAAACAACCACATTTACCTAGCAGATGGAAAGATAAATGGTATCCAAGTCATATTTATCCAAAAATGTATTCAAAATGTATTCAGTCACCCCTTCTATGAGTCGATGAGGCAGTTATTCACGTTCTCCCATAGTTTTATTTACAATTATTTACAAACATGAACAAACAAATACAAAGAAAACAAACCCTATCTCCCCAAGGAGAACTAAACTAAGCTTTGTCTTCTTTGTATAATTCTGTATCTACAACAGGACAGCTAAGCTGTTACATTGTAATGTTTTTAATTCACAAATCAAACACATTTTCTCTCCACACCAACTCCAGGCCTTTTCTCCACTACACCCTTAACCGAGTCTCTCCAGAGTTTTTATCTCTCCATGTGTTAAGCAACTACCTCGTTCATTGCTTCTACTCACAAACGGTCTTGCGTGTTAGATTTTAACCAACCAGTGACCTCTTGTGGCCATGTCCATGTATTGCAGACTCCCCTAGATCACTGTGTTGGTATTAATGCTCTTCTCAACTCTCTCTTACCTTGTCACAATATGTATATGTATATATATATATATATATATATATATATATATATGAATCAGTCCTTACAAATCCCTGCATGTGATTGGTTAAAACATCATCAAATGACCAAAAATAGATCCAACTATTGCCCCCGTGACGATGTTTTCGGTCAATAGTTATTTACTAACCTGCTCAAATCATGCTGAAGTCCTTCCTCTCTTCACACAACAAAGCAAAATGGCAGACAACGCAAAATGAATTACAAAATATACTACAAAACAAACAAGCTGCAAACACTGAACAGCGCTGTGGCCCAAGCTGTTACCGGCAAGAATATGAGACTCAGAGACAGAAGCTGCAGTCTAAAGTGCAAAACACACGTTTATTAAACACAAAACAAACAAAACACAGGAGCAAATAAACATGGCACGAGGGCCAAAACAAAGCAAAACAATACAGGCTGGACATTCACTTTCACTTGTATTTATATATATATATATATATATATATATATATATATATATATATATATATATATATATATATATATATATACACCACTGTGCAAACGTCTTTGACATGTTGCATTTTTCTAGTCTGATGCATTTTGAGCATCAACAATTTACTCAAAGCCTCCACTAGTGTTTTCTACTATTATAACAACCTTGACTTGCATAAAGAAGGAAAAACATTGAGTGAAATAGCTCGCATCACTTGATTTTCAAGGTGTGGTATCTGAAGCATAATCAACAAGCACAGAGCAACATTCTCTGTAATTGACAAGCCTAGGACTGGAAGACCCAAAAAGCTGTCTAACGAGGATGAGCAATATTTGAAGATAATATCCTTAAGGAATAGAAAGAAGACAAGCATTGAATTGACAACAGAACAGGCAGAAGGGACAGGTGTTGTTGTCCATCCATCAACAGTCCAAAGCACCTTTGACCATTGTTACATAGTCTAATTTCTGTGATCTTGTGCATTTTTTAGAGGCATTCTTAATCCGACACATCCTTTAAGTCCTGAATAAGAATGACGTTCGTACTGTTGATTTGATTCGGCACACTGAAAAAAACATACTAGAGGCTGATAAAAGCCTGGTCTATTAATACAAAAATAAGTTTAAAAATAGGAAGCGTCAAGAAATAATACAGAGAAAGGCACGTAAAAAAATGAATCTCCAAAGAAATGAACGTGTTAATTAATCGCAGACGTTAACTGCGATTAATTGACAGCCCTAATATACACATACATGCACACATGCTAAAGCCTATAAGTACGTCCACTGTTTGTTTTCAAACACACTCTCCCTTGATAAAGGCATGTTAAACACACTGAAATGTTGGGAAGTTGCTAAAAAAATAATTATGATTCCTTATTTTTTTAAAAACTGTGTTGTCACAGTATTGTCCCTTTTTTGTTTGTTTTGTTACATGGTAATCCTTTGACTCTGTTATACTGTAGAGGTGCTCTTATTAAAACAAAATACAACCCGAACTTGAAACTTTCACTCAAATATATGTGATAAGCCGTGGCGTGTTCCGAAAAGCATATTTTAGCCTTATGAGCTGACAGTCCAGGTGGAATAAATTTGAGCATCATTTGGAATATTCTGGTGAAGGACCTGGCTTCATTTTGAAAGCTCATAAATCACTCATTCTCTGCTTTCTCCCTTTGACAGCAGGGGTGTCAGTTTCCTCTGTGTTTCTGACATCATCACAGCAGTGATATGCTTTCACTATATGGGGAATGAGAACTGGAGAGCGGACCTTTCCAGATGTGTAAATTGGACAGACCGGGGGTCTCACTGGCTTGGCACAGTCCTGCTGATGCCTGCTATAAGGTACCTGTTGTAATAATGTACTGACATGGCACAATCATTCTTTAAAAAGAAATGGATTGGAAGCCTGACACAAAAATGCCAAAACGCCCAACCGGAATTGGTAAAAGTTTATACTTCTGTACACTGAAGAGCGCACTGGTCGAAACATTTCAACATCTCACTTTGTTTCCAACCATGACACTACTGCACCATTCAAACACATAGATAATTGCTCACAATAGTGAAACACCATGGGCAACCTTGACAGTAATTTGCAATGAATTATGATTTACTATAATTTTTCTTATCATACTATGTTATGGTTAAGCTGGTCCAAGGGAAAAAAAAACACAGTTCCATCAAAAATCCCTTTGAATTATAAAGTCAAATGCTTGTAGTGTATTTGCTTTAAACATTATGTGTGTGTATGTATACACACACACACACACACACACACACACACACACTCACTATATATATATATATATATATATATATATATATATATATATATATATATATATACATATACATACATTCATGCTGGGTATGGTAGGAGATCATTTCAGTAGGTATTCACCATGTTTGTCTGTGCTTTACCACTGTCGTAACATGGTACTGTACACCACAGTTTATGCCAACACAAAAGCAAAAGGCCCCTGCTTTATAAAGACTTGGCTCACTTCGATCCTTGAAATGCCCCCAATTGTGCCTGTAACAAATGTATCAAATGGCAAAATTGCTACAGAATATCAGAGTGTAATGTGATTCATCTCGTAACATTTCAAAGACAATGAAAAGAAAAAAATCAGCCACTTGCAGCAGCACACATCCGTTTTACTTCACGATAAAAGTGCATTCTCTCAATGAACATAAAACATTGCATATGATAATACTGCATGAGAGGACAATGTAATCTGGGACTCACTGGATCCCTGTCTTGCTGTTTCCATGACAACATGCAAAAAGTGCTAGTGATAGCGAATTCCTATTCTGGTGCACCAGGTGTATACTGTTTCCTAATAAACCTGGGAAGTTATGGCTGCTTCATTCTGCTGACTACAGAATGTGGGCAAGCTTCCTGTGACCTACCCATCATTCAGTTCTTCCTCCACTGAATAGAGGGCTGATATTCAAAGATGGATAATGGGAAGGTGATTAGAAAAAGCCATTGGGTTAAAGTACTACATGGGATGCAACACTGATCTCATTTTAAAGGCCCTGTCAACAACGTCATGGGAGGACCTCTACCAACTTTCCACACAATGGTAACCAAGCAACCACACGTTGTTTATTTGTAAAGATGTGAGCGTGCAAAGGTATTGATTTTTCTGAACGTAACCATATTTAAAACAAACAAAATCAGAATCGAAGATCAGTCTATGCCCTTCATCTTCCTTTTCACTGTGCTCTGAAACTAATAAAATGGGCCTCAAATCGGCTTCATGCTAGTAGTTTTTGTTGCCTTAAATCAATGCAGTTTTGGGATCCAGCCCTTTTTCTTTTTGATATTCTGAAGCCACCACTGCACATTCAGAAGTGACAGAATGTTTCCTTATAAAGTAAATAATATACAGCCACCTGTCCTAAACTGACAACTGCATGTCCATTCGCTGATTCATGGGATTTGTAATTCAATAGGACCTGCTCTGTGATTGACTAGTCAATAGGGAAAATGTCAACAGCTCAATTCTGTGAGGATTCTGTGCAGGTTTTCCGAGGGGAAGGCTGGATGGAGGCCGTTTAAACTGTCTACCACAATGCAATACACGTTACATACTTTGGACGCAGTTTTAAACTTGTCTATCTTTGCTTGGAATTCATACTCTTTCTAAAGCATAGCTAGAAACATCAGGTGGCACGGCACAGCTATAAATGTCTCCCTCATCACTGCTGAGCCCGATGTCATTTCACACAATGGGAACAGATTCAAGTGTCAAACTACGTACATTAGTGGGGAGGCAATTTTCAGCTTTCCAGTGCATGTAGCGCTTACCGTCTGGCTTGGAGAGCATGAATTAAAAATAATTAAATTCTGAGCACCCAATCAAAAGTTTGAAAAAATTAGCAAAAAGGCCATTTTTTTTAAAACCACCACATTTGGTTTGTTTCAGTGGTTGTGTAAACCTGGTGTATAATGAGCTAAAGAGAATACGCAGGATAATAATATTGTAATATTAAGAAAATTGAGATGGTATGAAATGATACCTTCATTACCAGTGCCAGTTTCCTATAATAATTTAGAAACTGCTTACGCTTGCAGTTCAATAGCACAAGGCGATCATATTTCATTTTTAATCAGAGCACTTGCAAAACCTCCGAATATATTTCTCTCAGTGCTCACAGGTATTCATTATTGATTCCAGACCCCTTCTGCTAACGAGAAAGAGAAAACGACAGCATCCACTCTGAGGTTACCGTTGCACTAATACCAAACCCCAGCTCGATTTAACCTTGGCGCTTGTTGAGACAATGGGACTACAGTGCTATTTTTAACTTGTTGTTAATATTGCATTAGCACCATGCACTGTTAAAGGAAATCTCAGTACTCTGTAATTTATCCTGAGGTATTTGAAATCCATTAAACCCTCTTTTCTCATCTTCAGCGTTAACCTTTAATCCTACTTAAAACGGTCTTCTACTAATTACACAGCAAAAACATCAAAGATCCCCGCAAATATGGTTGATCCGGTCTTGTGGGTAAAATTTACCCAATCTGTGTTGAAAAGGAAAGGGTTTTCTGTGTGTGTGAACTGCGCAATGGTAAAAGCAGGCAAGTCCACTTTAATATAAATGATGAAGGCTTTATGCCTACCCTTTGCAGGTGCTCTTCCCTGAATTTTCCCATACCATTACAGTCGAAGGGGTCTAGTGTATTGAAATAAATAGCGGCAGGTCTGGAGTGGTGGTAGAAAGACCATCCACTGTTTAGATCATTAAAATAGACCCCCTACTCATAAAGAAACATCTTTTTTTTATTACATTTGGCACTTTTTAGTCATCGCAATCCGAACACGTGGGCATCTACCTGAACACAGTGAAATCTTCATGGATCATGTAGCCATTTAGATACATGCGGCATTTAGCATCTGATTCTAAGGCTAACAAAAGGGCGATCAAAGCTAGTCTTTGTGCAGTCCATTGGCGAAAGCTTTCGTCTTAGTATGGATTGCTATGCTGGAGACAGTAAGTTCTGCTGTATAAATATATATTTTTTAACCTGAATAGAATTCCCCTATTCAATGGCATTACCCTTGTTCATATTTCTTTTAGAGTAAATACAAAAATCATGCAGAGTTTTATGTCAGTTTTGGTTCCACCAACAGGGCAAAGATTATGAATTATGTGTCAAATGCTGTGACCTTTCAATACCCCTACTTAACCTCAGCCTTCTTCTATTTAATGATGACCTTTAAATTGCAATATGAACGTGTGAATGTGTAGGAAAGGGATATCCACCTGTGTCATTCTGATATATACACACACACACCGGGATTCATATCTGAGAAATGTCTGGGATTCATATCTGGAAAAAGAAGTTACAGTAAGTTGTATGTACATTTTATGATTAATAAATGTAAAACTACCAACTAATTACCAACTGCATCACACAATCCACTCAAACACACACTGTGGGCTACAGGCATTCGGTTCTCAGCAAGAAGTTCTGTTCCCCTGCTATATCGATCAATCAATCACTTAATTAACAAACTGTTTTTCGTTGTGGTAATATATTAAGCAGTTGATTGAGCTAGTGTTCTTTTCTTTTGAGCACGTCCTTCTCTCTGGAGGAACAGCAATGAAAAAAAGAGAGTGCCCAACAGAGAAAACAATATACTGGATAATAATACCTCCATTAGGTATTCACACAAGTAAAAGCAAAGGCACTCCTAATGCACTACTGTGGCAGTTGTAAAAACAGTCCGTATTTGCGGATGATGAGCAATCTGTTCTCATTCACAGCCAAACGAGGACAAAAAAAAGTAACAAATACACACTTGCCAGCAATGGTTTATCAGTTAGATTCTAGTATTCTAGTATTCTGTCAGCAAAAGCACGCATATTAACCAGAAATGTGATTGCAGAGCTAATAACAGCAGTCATGCTGTTTCCTATTTTCTACCTCCCTCTTACAGAAATTCTCAACACATCAACATATTAGGAATTGGATGTGACAAACAGACATGTATATAGCATTAAATACTGTAGAAACAAGGTCCTGTGCAGTGAGGTTTTATACTGTCTACTTGTTCATATAATATTGCATTTCTTTAGTGTTTAATAATCTGTACATGTGTCTTCTCTATTATCGTTTCTGATTGTTCATAATCAAAACCTGGAGTATTAACTATTTCAATAAGAATTGTACTTCAGAAATCCAGCTTTCAGACAGTGACTGGAAAAGCATGCTTCTGGGGGGAATAGTCAGTAAGCACAGTACATAATGATCTACACAGAAGCAACATTATATGAAGATGGTATCCCTTTAAACAACATGTGCTTGGCAAAAACGACTGAGTGTTGCTTTTTAGGACAGAAATGTATGACATATCAATCTCAATATTAGCAATGCAATGCAAAAGGTAATCTCGGTGCTTCAAAAAACAAACAATAATTATAAGGGCTTACTGATTTTTCTTCAGTCATATACAGGAGGCATGCTTTACAGGTACGAAACACAATATTGAAAATACACAATTCTACAAACATTATTGCATTGCAACAGGTGGTGATTCTGACTACAGATTACTTATGCGTCTGTTTCAGTTTCAATTAAAACTGAAATGAAAATAGACAAAGAGACACATACCTAAATTCTACACACCACCACCAAAGACAGACTCTGTTACCTTTTGCCATTTTTAATTTCAGACATCTGCAGCTTATTATTCATTATATTCACAGCTTTATTATCTGTACTTCGGAAACGCCACTTTTTAACAGAACTGAATCAAAGGGAGTTCATTCCACACCTGAGTGGCTAATTCCTCTTCTCCTTTGCATCTCGCTACTTCATTTACTTTATTACTTTACATGCAGGTTCAAAGGCCACCGTTAATGATAAGGGAGATGAGGGATTTCATCACTGTTTTATCCGTTCCTACATATTTACAGGGAAATGTCACTTCATAATAAAGGACAGTGAATTCAATATACCGTAATATTTGATGAACTAGCTTGCCTATTGAATTCATATTTAATGTTTAGCTGAAATATGCCATAGCAATTCATATAAAAAACCCTTAATCAAAATTCATGACATATTAAACCCTTAATCAAAATTCATGACATATTCTAAATGTTTAATAAATACATTTTTTACATACAAATACACCCCCTCCCCCCCCCCCCCAAAGAAAATATCTGACACATTTATGATTCACTTCATTTAATATTTAAACATTTTTAAATATTGCATACCTCTAGAACCCAGGAACATTCCATGTTTCAAAGAATTCTATGTATTTTTTTAATAAGAAGCAAGGACAGGTTATCAGTTATGTTTCTTTTATTATTATTTTGTATTTATTTGTATTTATATATGTATGCATTTCTTTGATTTTAAAAAAACATTCTATTTAATTATTTAAAGATGACAAATCTATTAAGATAGTCAACAGTAAGACAAGCCAACATATAATGTATAATTATATGTTGCCCCCAGTTGCCAACAGGTGCTGCAGAATATACAGTAGCAGCTTAGTCTAAATTAGAACAAGACGCTAAGCAGCAATTTAACACACTGGCTGTGACGTACAGAGGGCAACCAATGAACAATGCACATTGTATTGGAAGCTCTTTTAATGCAGTATGCCTGTATTTCCCTGTACGAATACTTAGAGAGAACCCTTTTGAATGAAGTTCACGTGGTCAGCGTATAATATTGAAAGACAGGGCACCACTAACACTGTCTTTCATCTGCTGAACAGTGGAGCGGACCATTGCAATTCTACCTGAATAAACGTACTATTTAAAGAACAGGTTATTGGACATTATGCAGTGTAGCTGCTAGAGCATTGGTTCTTTAATATTATACTGGCACAATGAAAATCACAAAGACTGCAATCTTTTGGTAACTCAAAAGAGGCCATTCCAATAAAAGGCAATTGAGGAACTCACAATAGCCTGTAGACATTGTATGTTCTGCAGTGTGCCTTGGGTTCCTTCTGTACTTTAGCACAATTATGCTACGCAGACATCTGGCAACGAAAACCCCAATCCATCTTGAAGGGTATAATTAGTCATTGGGGAAGAAATTAAATGGCAACAGAAGTTATAAGAGTTGAATCTAGACACTGGGCTAGTTGTGAGAATATTGCACTACATTGTGGGTCATATTCACAAAGCATTTAGTTACGTTAGGTCCATTATTTTATTATTTTCTGAAAATAAGACGTTAAAAGGCTTCACATGAATAAATAACTCAGGGGGTTCATTTAGGAGCTCCTTCGTTGTTCTTCGCTTGTTCTGCAACATTAACAGTTTGTGTTTTTGTTTCCAAAATAAATGGTGAAAGTATAACCCTTTCCAACCTGGGCCATGCATATTTTACCAAATAAGACTTGTTTCCATGTTAAGCAATTCATTGAACAGGGCCCTTAGATGACTTCTTATGTAAAATATTTAAACCTGACAAAATATGACATGCTTTGCAGAAGGCTTAATAGTGTTGACTCACGAGCCTTTTCATTGATTTCATACACATTGCAACAGAGCACCTCCAATCAGAACAATGTAATAATTACTAAGAAGCTTTTCAGACTCCTCCATGTCTTATATCTACAACGGTGCACAGCCTTTCTATCTCTGTGAGTCATGCACTTGTGGTTCTGTTGTTGCGGTTTTTGTTGGGCTGATTTGTTGCGAGATGCACGCTCACCAGGGGGCATTTGCAATTGGAGGCTGATGTGTTCGGCCACAGTGGGGTATAAGGAGAAGCCAATTACCTGGGCGACATTAAGGATTTCTTCAGAAGAATATAACACCTGGTAAAATGACAGTTAAATACATACATTGGCAGATTGGTGCTGAATAATTTCTAGGGGGAAAAAAAATCTTGAAAACTGAAGCACATAACTATGTTACATGATCAGGCTGATTGCTGGATTTATACCTCCATACATTACCTTACATGCGGAAGCCTATTTCTCATGCACTGTAGCTTGACCCAACACCATAAAGTGTCATAGAATGTGTAATTAGGGCTTTAAATAGCAAGCAACCCACCCCTCCCCACCCCCCCACCCCCCCACCCCCGACAAGTCACAATATACTAAAAACACATTAACCATATATTACAATTTATATTCAATCTATATTTTATTTTCCATATGGGAAATGCTCTAAAGTAATCTATGTGTTTTTCATGTAGTCTCTTTAATAGAGCACTTCAAAACATGTACAGCGTTGTATTAACTCTCTTAACAAAATAGAAATGAAATGTAATCCAGTCTGATCAAATAGCCTGAGGGATAATAGTTGAATACTACATAGATGCTCTAACAGAATGTCTATTGTTTTATTAATGATACCTGTGGAAAGCTGTAGGGCACACATTGATACAATTATATCTATATTACAAAACAATTCTTTCAGTGCCAATAACCTTCTTTTTTTTCTACACAAGTCTCTTAATATTGCCGGATCCCAAAGACCAACATTTTATTTATTTTTTTTCTGGGATATTAAGAAATGGGATTGAAATATTTAATTAGATGAATTTAAATTCAAATTCAATAAAAAAACAGTAGAAATAAATAACTAGATGGCCTGATGTGGGCTGTAAATGTGCCTCCCACTCTGAGTGGGAGAGTGAAATAATAACCCTTTAACAACTGAGCTGCAATGACAATGGGTCTGCACTACAATGCCAATGCGATCATTCATTACAGAGGTGCTATATGAAGTGAGCAGTGTTGTGGGATCCACTGTTAGGGATTCTAGCCCCCTTTGTGAGATGAGATGAGATTAAGTTAAAAGCTCTAGAACCACGAATGCATAGTGGTTAAGAAGCTTGCTTGGGGTAGCATGGCTGCTTGTTTGTACCCAGCCTCTGCATAGCAAAATCAGAGAACATCTAAGCATGTCAGAACCACTGTGCATTATGTGAAACTGCATCAACGTGGCGCACTCTAAGAAGGGAGAAAGAGTGCTGATTGTACAGTTATCTTCACCGGTTTATTATATGAAGAGGGGCTTCATGGCACATAAGCGGTTTCTAACGTATCTATAGCAACGAGCTGGTCCCTTAATACAATAACACACTCAACACAAACCTTGACCTTTTTTATAGGCATGTAATTCCCCTGATTTTTTCTCAACAGATCATTTTTGCCGTAGAGACCAGCTGAGCGCTAATCATCAAACACAGTGGTGAATCTAATCAGCCCTCCTCCAAGTAAACAGGTACACAAAGCGCCAACGAACTGGATGAAAATGATTCTTCAAGACTATTTCAGCTGCCCCTGCTCCATTTAATTTCACAGAAGATCCTGTTCCACATATGCTAATTTTACCCTTTAATTTTGGTGGAGTGCTCTGATATCCCTTCTTAATAAGCTTGAAATTGAAAAGACTGCACATATCGGACCCATCACAGGAGGAGCGATAACTTCCAATGAAATGCAAAAAAAAGCAAAGGCTGATGATAACAGCAACTGACAGGACAGTACCATTTGAAGAGAGATGATCTGTAGTGACCCCTTGTGATGTTCCATCGTGCTCAGACTCCTTTCTCCTTTCAGGGAGCGCTCACACGATTCTCATATTGAATATTGATTGTTCTGTTATTTGTGGTGTGACAGTTTGGACGAGTAGTGACGTTCCCAGACCAGACAGCTGACAGAGAGACACACAGGCAGGTACCATGGATGAAAGCGCGCCGTTTTTCAAAAATAAAATAAATATTTAAATACAAACACTGCTCATACAGCAAAAATAGCACAGCACCCCTCTATTTAATGATTTCTTTTAAATGTAATGCTATTTCTTTGAGGGATGAGTTTTTTTAAACATCTGCTTTTGGTAATTACTGAAGCAGGGTAATATTGCTTTGCACCTCTCGGTTGCAGTTCAGCTTTGGTCAGGAAGCTTGTATAGGTTTGATCCTCTCATCTAAGCCCTTATCCCACACACAAACGTGTGTTCTTTACAACTTTAATAAATGTCTTTTCTTTATAGATTTGATATTTCAACTCACTGCTTTAATATGGATTACACTAATTTACAACCTTGTGTTCATGTGACTTTTTTTTTTAAATGGATTGCGTTTATTTAAATTTGCATTTAACAAAATCAAATAACTCACCATGCAATAGCTTACCATAAACAGGAAATATTGTGCCCGTATTTTACACTCTACTAAAATAAGACATGGCTTATTAAATTTAGTAAGGTCAAAAAATAACTCTGTTAGCACACTTTCTGTAATTACCATCTGTTTCATCCATTATATCATTTTAATTGTGTCATAAGTGCATTGTAAAAACATAGCTAAGCACGAGTAAGCATTGTAAAGCCCAGAGAAGTACGGTACAGCATACTGTAATAACAAATCTAGCAAACCACATTGTAACCCATGGTAAATGCATATTAAAAAACCGAAAAAACGACTCTGCAAAACGACCACGGTAAACTATAAGGGAAAATGAATACGTGGAAAGAGAGGCTATTTGGAAGCCGAAATGAACCTGGTCTTGGGAAACAGGAGGAGATTGATAGAGACGGATTGATATGACACCACATAATAAGAACATAGGAACAGTGTACTGGATTATTATTATTATTATTATTATTATTATTATTGAGGAATGTCATAGCAGAACAAGGTAAAGATGAATCAATAATATAAGATCTGAGATTGTATTCAGGGATCATGTTAAAGAAGTGCATGTTCAATATTTAAATGCTATTCTGCAGCACAGGCTTCCTCACAAAGAAGACTGTGTTAAATGTCTGGTTGGACATTTCAGGAGCAGCTTCCTGTCCTGGTCCCCCTTGCAAATCGCTTGTCACAATGTGACTCTTCAAGCCAGCTATTGTGTACAGGCTTCTTCATGGAGGTTGATGAGCAAAGCAAATCCATTACGAATGAGGTCTCAATAGTTCTGCTTTATCTCTGCAGTAAGGTCTAATGTTTAAGCCCTATACAGTAACAAAATACTGTAACAGTGTGCATGCAAACTTCAATAGCACCTTGTTTACAGGACAAAGACAGGAATATAAACTAGAAGAAATAATGTTTCAAAGACAACAAAAACAAAACCATGGCAACACTCTGACCGCCACAGGTTAACACAACATTGCAAGGAAATAAGGCTCCCATTGCATAGCAGTTTCAACCATTCCAGGTTTTATGAGGAGCTTTATTAGCCACTCTGTATAGGTAACAGGCTCGGGTGTGTTTTATTAAGCTCCTAGTAAAGTCAGGACTGGATCAAATTGGTATGGAAATGGGAGTCTTATTTCCATCCCTGCATTAGATGCAGTAGACGGGTCATGAGGGTGTAAAATGATTTGTTCAGGTGCTACAGTAGCCAAATATAGCTGTAAGCAAACAGGCTGTGATGCTTTGATACCCATATTTCAATTCCCCAACCTGATATAAATCAGCACAAGGCTTATTTCCAAGTTAAAACACCATCAGAACGACAGCGGCTCATCAATATTTTAAACAGGCAAACAAATGAGGAGTAAAGGTGGTGAGCAGAACCACTGTCTAGAACCAACAAATGACAGAAGTCTATTACAGGAGCAAAACAATACGAGTGCTTGAATATGAACCACCACAATTAAATCCAACGCATTGTAGCATCAAATAAAGACATAATAAAGAGGACTAGAGGTTAAACTCAACCAAAGAAGCAGAACCAGCTATGCAATTAGACAAAGAAGAGTAATGCACTTATTTAATAAACTTTATTCATTGTGAAGCCATTTGTTTGTGCCTCAAGGCTTCCTTGTCTGAACATTTCCCTAATTTCTATTAAATAAGGATTAATGTGGGTCTAAAAAAAAAAACTAAATCTCTAAGTTTTCCATTAACCCATTAAGTACCAAATGTATTTTTATTTGAAAAAAAAAATAAAATCATAAGCTGTGTTTATGTAATTTTGACGCATTAAATTTAGATTTAACTTTTGTGGTTAACAAAATTGGCAGCAGTGTGGAGTAGTGGTTAGGGCTCTGGACTCTTGACTGGAGGGTTGTGGGTTCAATCCCAGGTGGGGGACACTGCTGCTGTACCCTTGAGCAAGGTACTTTACCTCGATTGCTCCAGTAAAAACCCAACTGTATAAATGGGTAATTGCATGTAAAAATAATGTGTAAAAAATAATGTAATTGTATGTAAAATAATGTGGTATCTTGTAACAATTGTAAGTCGCCCTGGATAAGGGCGTCTGCTAAGAAATAAATAATAATAATAAAATAAAAGGGAAAATAAAAGGTTGATGCCAGTTAAAAATGCTCCAAAAAAATGAAAAGGTAGCCTGTCCTAAAATGATGACAATGGCACTTAATGGCCACTCTTGTCCAGATACAATCCACTGGGATTTAGAGTTTGTTTCTTAAGGTCTACATATATTATAAAATCCTGCCAATGCACAATAGACTCTTAGGGACTGGTGGTTTGTTTTAGCTTAGTGAATTAGGCTCTATAAAATAAACATATTTACTGGAGGGCTTATTTTAATTTGTACAGCTCTCTGCGTAAGAAAGTACAAACAGAACCAGGGTAATTAAGATAAGAGAATATTGTATCCAAAACAAGCATACTCCAGTATTGTGAAGGACTTAATGAGACTACTGCCACTAACTGAGGCCACACATGGGACAAAATTTATGAATCTTTCAAATCTGGCAGCACTACCTGCTCTCTATATAAATATAGAAAGATAGTAGGCAGGACAGGCAGAGTTGAAAGATCATATCACTTGAAAGGAATGAGGCAGGTTGTTCAGAGCAGGTAGTTTGTATACCCATCTTAGCTTATAGCAAGCTCCAAGTCAGGTAAAGGGAGAATTAAAAGAGAGAATTCAGTATTGGAGGCACCAAACGCAGAACCACTATTAAAATTGACAGATCAAATATAGCCTCTATTACCCAGCCAATCCCAAGCCAGGACTAAGAAGTTCACCATGAACTAGATTTTCAAAAGCTGAAGAACTTTTTTTTCTGATGAACGACATGATCTAGCCAGGAGACAATAGAAGAGGAAAAAAATAAAAAAACAGGAATGGAAATAAGACTCCTATTGCATAGAAGTTTCACCCACTCAAGGTTTTTCTATGAGCTGATTCAAGTAATTTTGCATAATATTACCTTCAATATATTTTGTATTTAGGTCCGGCACTCTTTATATCATCAAAACAGAGCTCAGTGTGTTGATGGTTTGTACCATTTTAAACATGATGTTGTAATGCGTACTGCAATACTAAGCTTGGTAACAGCAATGCATGGGAATGCTGAGTTGTAGTCCTCTCTAATCAATGCCGATCTTGTATTCAGCAACCTTCAAGCACAAATGCATGCAATAGCTTTGAATAAATAATATGAAAATTCAATGAATGGTAGTCAAAAGCTTTACCTTGCACTTAGGAAGCACTTAATGTCAAGAGCCAGTATGACACGTGGCTCCATGAAGAACCAGATTTGAGTCTCATATTGACATCACTCAGAGTAGAAGCAAGGCTCCAGGGGTTGTTACTTTGCTTGTACTGTGCTGTATTTTCCTTAATACATTTATAAGCTATAATGCTAGCCTATTTCTCATCCACTGCTGCAATTTGAAACTGGAAAGCAGATGGTTGAGACCAAATGCCAAATCTCTATTAAATTACACATAATTGTTTGTTTCAATTCTTTTTTTTATTATTATTACAGTATTATTATTTTTTGATATTGACGGTACCTTGAAATAAAGTGTTATACAAACAATATCGGTATGTTCAGTGTGTCTCATGATTTAAACACTGCCAGTGGGTTTGATATAACAGCAGGGGCAAATCACTTAATTATCTCCTTGAGGTGCATAATATTCTACAAATTTACAGTAACACTACAGGATTTTTTACACCACATGACGCACAAAATCTACATCTATATAGTAATGCATAATTAGAAGAAGAAAAAATATTAACACAAAGTAAACATGTATTAATTACTAACAAGCAATGTTATCTAATGGAGCCTGATATGCAAGTAAACGTTTTTCCTGCTATCAACATAACATTAGCCTATGCCTAACTATGTGTTTTTTTCTTCTTTATATTTTTTCATTTTTTTACGCATGCAGTGCTTTAGGGTGCATCTGCAGAAGTGGAAACACGCATATGCGAGATTGAGAAGCACATACAAAATGACTTACAGGAGATGAGAATTCTAACTAATTCCATTCTGTCAGAATGGTGCATGAACCATCATGTACATTAAACATGTAGGTCCATCTTTATACTAGGCAGCCACCAATTCTGTGAAAGGCAATCATTTGGAAATGATGCAGAATTAAAGAAAGTAACTGCATCTCTGGCCCATTAAACACAGCTCCTACTTTGTGATCAATGCACAATTACACATGTTAATTAAAAAATAACAATAATTATTATAATAATATTATACACAAACACACGTATTATGAAATCGGTTTCGCTTTCTTTGGCGTCATGGGATTATAATTCAAAGCTTGAAGCGGCTTTCTTCTTTTATTTTTTTGCCTCATACTTTTAAATAGAAGAGAGAGAAAAAAAACTCTCAAAAATCATAACCTCTATCTACAGTATTTCCTTGAGGTATTGAAGATCTCATGATGCATTTCTCCCAGCCCCTCGGCCTTTCTCGTAATGTTTGTACAAAAGGTATCATGGTCTCAAGTGGGTGTTTTATTGGTGCCAGGGATGTATTTTACAATATAGTAAACAGAATGAATATAATAACACTTTCTGTAGCACAAGAGTGACCATTGGGAATACAGATGCTTGATCTGAGACTGAGGTGTGGTATAAATACCAGATTTCATTTCATTACCCTGCTGCATACTTATATTGGACCTTATGGCTTATTCACAACTCCTAACACCCCTTATGTTCTTGTGTTAACATGAAGCTAAATAAACAGTGCAACTTAGGTTGTAGTCCCGTGTTCCTTTTTTCAGTCAAATAAAAAGCAAGCCTAATGAAAGAAGCACAGCTAATTAAAGCACCATTACAGCAAAGCATCTCCAGAAGCCCTGCGTTTGTGCTGCACAGTCCTAAGAAGTGCTAATTCCTCGTTGATTCATAGGTTGTCGAAACTAATTTCCCCTGCTTCCTGGAGACTAGAAAAGAGTTGAGGCCCAATTCACTCAGAAAGCTGTAGGGCTCCGTTTAACCAAGTGCAATTGCAATTTGCAATGGCAAGTGATTTTCCATAAACTCCAACCTGCTGTGTGCATATAGGCTGCAACTGCTGCCCCCTCCACCCCTTCTCTTAGCTGTGAACCGAGACACACAGCTTCCTTATTAAGAAGTGACCCAGCTGAGGTGGTCTAAAAGCGGACAATAGCCACTATATAATTATGTGTGATCGGGTCTCATTTAAGGATGACGACACCTCATCACAATTACGTCTGGAAACCGCTTCACAAGAGGATTTAGCAACGAAGGATTACCGCTGTCTTGTTTGGTCTTAATGACCTTGCTCTTGTTCTCGATCGTTATATATTTTTATGGTTTTTTTTTTTTACCCCTATTTTTCTGCCCAATTTAAAAAGCTGATTTCAATCATTGCCTCTGCAATCCAATTAACGATCAGGAAGACTGGAGAACCCAGCTTAGCTGGCCTCTGCCTGGACTTGTCGGGCATGTCATCAGTAGGAATCAATGAAACACAATGAGGAAAACCATCCCTGCCCAAGCGGCATTGATTTTACTGCTACAGATAAACCACTGGAGATCCCCATCTTTTGTTTTTCCATTTATGTTCCTAAGAAGCCATGTGCATTTCCAAATGCAATCACAGCCATTATGCGCAAATGTGTATGTGCTTGAGAGTCTTTTTTGTTTGTCCAGCCCATATTGCTGGTAGCTTCTCAGTTTGTATTTGAAGTTCTTCTCAAACCCCTACTGCTTTCATATTAATGCAGAAAAAAAAGTCAATTCGAAACGGTAGCTTTCGCTTTGTTCCTCATTAAAGTTCATTCAGTCTCTTGTGAGTTAGCAAAATGTGTTGTCCACTTCAGCAAATGTTTAACCCATAACAGATTTTAATGCAAGGCCTGGCTGGTAAAACAATGAAATCCTATCTTAAACAGAAGCACTGGACCTTTTATTTTCAACTGTAATAATCCATAAAACCGTGCGACAAAGATCTCAGCTCTTCAGCCACTTAGCAGCTAGCCATTTGGGATAATGTAATAATGTAACTTGAATACCATCTGATGCCTTTTTATCCTAAAACAGATCACAAAAAATTCTCTCTCTTCTGAGCTGCTAATAGAAGTGAAGAATCCCATGAGGCTGCGGGATGAGGAGCTGGAACTGTTTTTGCAAATTGCCTCACATTCAGAAGCAATTTACCAAATTCTGCACTCAGTTCTGTACCCTCGGGGGTTGACAATAAACCTCATAACAGGAGAAAAAGCTCAGACAAGTGGTGAAAACCTTTTCTATGCAGCTCTGACCAAGCGTGGCTTTTTAATAACCAGCACGCCATGTAAAATAAAATGATCCAGAAAGTAAAGCAGAGCCATTAATCTGTTTTTAGATTTAATATTTCAATCAAATGTTGTTTACTGTATTATATTTGTGTATGAATACTAAGCAGACAATACAACCCTAAGTATACGTGCTGTATGCATTGCAAGTACATTTTATTCAGGGCTATCTCAAATGTTAGTACTAAAGGCTAGATATACTAACTTTGCCATGGTATACATTGCAGGTCAAATCCGCTTGTTTTAATTAGATTTTTGTCTATGTTTGGATTCTGCATTCATTTGACTTGATTTGGACGGATATCGAATACTCCCCATATTCGGTATGCTTTGTGATTCAGGCATCGGTATTGTGCACCTTCCTAACAGACACCAGGGTTATCGGCTGTGTGTTGCACATCCTGCTCAGGATCATGTTGACACACACTGGAATAAACCCACTCCAATGCAGACTGGAAAACGTGTTCATTTAACACCCCTGTGCTGAACGAAAATAGGAAGAAATGGAGTCAGCTTTGAAAACAGATAGTGCCCGAGGCAGTAGTGCTGTACATACCATAGCCAGAAGAGGTGTACTTAAAAGATCTAAGGCAATGGTGTTATTTCAGCTTGGAACCACATATATAAATCACCCCGATCTCTTTGCTGAATCTCTGTTTTGTATCTGCTGTATATATGAGGGATAAGGATTGATACCAGTTCTGATGTAATATACAGGGGATGAAGAGTGCCGACACCTCTAACAATGCTGCTTTACCTACTGCAGCCCACCTGCATCTGTGGCTGGCATTGTGGTTTATTGCTCAGGCAAGCTAAAGACTTGTGGAGAGGGTAGTGTATTGCAGGCAATTACACAAAAAGGCACTTATATTTATCTTTGGGCATATCTTGCCTCTAGTAATCCCAATATTCGGTCTCAAGGCTGGTACCACCGTACACGTCCCCTTGGTTAAGACAGACTACCGTAATCCTGGCCCCCCCCCCCACGAAGCTCATTAGTCACAAAATTCTTCAGTTTTTAGGTTCCAGCCTCTGGGAACTGGATAGAAACAATTACTGGGTTGGAAATAAACCCCCTTTGCATAGCATTTCAAGCAGTCCCCGCTTAATTAAACAGCTTAATTGGACAAAACATACGGGTCACGAGCTGTGAATAACAGGTCAGTAAAACCCACCGCTCAACGTGCTGTCCGATGGGAGTCTTCTTTTTCCTACCTGTGTTGTCTACGCTGTTTGTTTGTAAGGATGGGTTTTGTGTAAATTCTGTTTGTTGCTGTTTGGTTTGTTGTGCTTCCAAGAGTGTATTTCCCCCCTCAGTGAAATACGCATTTATAAAACAAGCAAGCATCACTTTCGGCTTCTTCTTTTTTTTTTGTTGGTTTTGGTTTCCTGCAGTGGTGTTGCTGCTTCCCTGCTCATCAAGTTTTTATCGTGCTGTGAAAGGAAAGCCAGAAGGCAAAGAAGTGTACATATCAGCAGCTGGTATTTAGAGCAGCTTCATCAACTTTTCCAACTCTACTGTGAAATGTGAAGATTTCCAAGAGTATCGGTTGCAACTGGGCCGTGCAAAACCATTATTGACAATTCTATTGTATGTACATCATTGTATGTATTTACATTAAAATGCCAATGCACTCTACCTGCTGTACAATAAGGAAATAACAAAAACCGGTAGGGTAACAAACAACAATATTCTCGGGATTCATTGTTAGATGCTCATTAAGCAGTTTCAGGAAGTCTGGGATATTAAATAAAGATACAACACATAGCAGGTACTCAACGTGGCAGAGCCACATAAATAGTCAGGGAACAGTTTTAATAAAAAATATTTTTTGTTTGAAAAAGGACAGTGAAATTATAAGGCAGTGTTCTCCAGGTTCACACAAGTATAAGAGACAAGTCCCTTAAAATATACGACACAGTGGTCCAACATCTAAAACTGAGGGATATTGTGTGTCACCTATAATTGCTTTAGGCTTTGCTCTTTCAACTTCGTTTAAATGCTTAATATCACTTTGCCCTCCCTTTTAGAAAGAAGAAATTCAGGGAATTGCATTGAAAGCTTTAAAGTCTGTTTTATTGAGCAGCATTTACTTTTGGATCCGTGCCTAGAAAATGATTTTCCAATTCTAGTGTCTTTCAGACAGCAATAACATTAACTGTAACCGATGCTGCATTTATTTCGCCACTTATAAGCCTTGGCACAAACTCTCCTCTTCGCTTAACACTTACAGCAGGTGATGTATCCAGTCCATACTGTAAACCACTCATATTTATCTATTTTGTGTTTAATCCTTGACATAACAGATTACTAAAACCGTTTATGTAATGATCTGATTATAATAATAAATAGCAACTGGCTTTTGTGTTAATTAAACTGGTACACAGCTTTTACAAGAACATGCTTGCTTGCACTGTTACATATCATGTGTTGGGATAATTAGTATTTGCATGTAATTAAAAAGCAAATTTCTACACCCCTATCCGTATTTAATGTAGCAAGCTTAATCCTCATCATACACTTGGATTCTTTCAGATCAATCATACACGTCAATAGTGAGGAAAAAATAAAAACAGTTTAAAATCAGGCCTAGTAATTGTAAACCAGCAGCCTGACTCAAGGTTTCATTAAAAAAAAAAAAGAGCCACAATATACTGCACTGAAGATTATTTTAAGAAACAAAAAGCTTAATAGAATATAACTGAAAATTGGGTCAAGCTCTCCATTGAACAGCTTTAATGATGCCTCTAATATCGTGATTTCAAGCGGCTTGTTAATTTGTTTACATGGCAAAGACTCCTGTCTCGCAAAACTGAGATACCGAAATTAGGGCTACTTCAGAATGGTTTAATAACTTCATACAACACAATTTCATGCTTTAAACTAGAATTAGACTGTAATTTTATTGAACAGATTATGATTAATCGCTTTAAGTGTCTAACAGAAATGACTGTACCTCATATTTCGAGCTAAAACATACAGTAGCTACCCATCATAAATCACCAAGGGGGCTTACCTTCATAGCTCTGCAACATTATTGTTACCTTTCCCTCTCCCTCCAGTCATGGGCCTCTTATCTTACTTTGAGAATGGCAATTGTGCCAAACTGTATGGTGTCTGTTTTATTTTTATTTGTGTGTGTGTGTTCCCAGATCTAAATTGGGATCAACTGATTTACTGTGGTACCATAGCTGGATTCGAACCCAGGCTTCCATTACTTAAGTAATGAGAGGCTTGTAAGTTAAATCTCCCCCTACCCAGACAAAGTTCTCCCTTGAAAAACTGTTTTAACAGCTTCTTGGCCTCCCTTAAAATGAGTTGCAATCTCTCAGATCCATTCTGGAAATATCCTGAATGCTTAAGAGTGCAATAAACTAGGTTCTATGACCCTCATTTCAGGTTTATGTCAGGGTAATCTCAACCAGAATCGATACACATTTTTTCTATCGTTGTCTGACTTTACTGAGTGCCATGGAGCATAATATTCAGTAAAGTCAAGAAGTGGAAGAGTTACCACTCTTGTTAACCTTTAACATGGATATAAAAATATCTGTAATAAAAATGACCGTAGTGATGTCTTCTTTCCAGGTTTACCAGGCATGTTAAGTTTATCTAATGGGGCTTGGAAACCCTTTTAAAGATTATTGAGTTCAGTAGTCATTTTTATCCATATTAACGAGGCACACGTGTTAATCTCCTGCTGGGATACAATTGGACGTGTTCCCTCCCATTCTCGAGTTTATATTGAGGAGTATGGTGGAAGTAATTTTCTGTCACAGTACATCAATATTCATGCAACGGCTTCTGCATTTTGTGTGCCTCACAACCCATGTGACATCAGCACATAGGACTACAAGACGCAGCCAATAGCAGCCAAGAAACACTTCTGTCATCTGTGTAAAGCTGTCAGTTCAACACGATTTACCATTCTGAGACTGAACTAGAAAGGGGTGCTTTTATGAACAAAAGGAAAACATTCCTGGGGAATAAGGTGAGGATCATGGTATCTCTGAAACAAAAATATCTGTATCGATGACATGGCCAAAACAAAGTCCCAGTGAAAAGGTTACTTTTTACTGGAATACATCTTAAAACTTAACCAAGAACATCGTAGAAAATAGCTGTGTAGCAACTGTAAAAAAAAAAAAAAAAACTTTTCTAGACTGTTGCTGAGTTCAGTCAAGAACAGTTTCATGAATAAATCAAAACAGACTTTAAAATACAGTATTTCATTTGGCTAGAGTACTACACCATATATGGTAACATTGATTTATTCCAGTTAATAAAACCTACAAAATATATATTAGTACAGGATACAGATGCAAAGAAGCTAACTGGAAATAATTGTGCCATTACAGTATTTTTAGTTTACAAATTCAAAAAGGAGCGCACAGCTGCAATATGTGGCAGCAAGCAAATTGTATTTGATCAAAATGTGTTTTTTTTTTGCTTTTCTTTTTGTAGGTGGACTGCTTATGACGAGATATAGAAAAACAAAACCCTGAAGCGAGTCTTTTAAACCACAATACACGGCAGTCATTATCGTAGATCACAGACCCTTACGCTCCTTCGAAATGGATTCTGTTTGGACTTTATTCAGAGTATGATTATATGCTTTGAGTCATCCTTGCAAAGTTAGGAGGAAGATCAGACCATCAGTATACAGTATATCTATATTACAAAAGCACAGCTCCAGTCAATTACAGCTTAGCAAAAGAAAATAACCGTTTCTTCTTCAGTGCGCATAATCCAGGGCTTCATTCTGAAGACCCATACAACTAGACATCCTAGAAACATAAAATACGAAGACCTAAGCTCATATTAAAAATACTACTGGAACACCATTACAGTGCCTACAGCTATAGAATTAACACATTTTGCTTCATAAAATCGAATGAAACCTGCTGAATAATGTTACGTTAACATATTGAATCACATACCAGGTACATATACTTAATAAAAACGGACAAATTAAAAATGTGACATTTCTAAATCTAACATAAAACACTGTATTACTGCTATGGCTTCCGATAGACTTTTATGATATCATTGTGTAGTTTCTTTGATTAAATGATGTTAAATAAAAGATCTAAATTATGTTCATATTTTAATTACGTCTCAATCATAAAATTCTAGGTGATGCAAAACTTTCGGCCATAGCTGTACATGAATAAATCTTAGCCATTAACAAATCACAGGAAGACCATTATTAGCACAGTGATATGGTATCACGGTACACAGGTGGGTTACTATTAAGATATCGTTCTATTGTATAGATGAGAACCAGCATCCCTGGTCTCCTGCAAAATGTATAGACTCCTAAACTGACGAGATTTTTAGCACTGTGGCCTATCCCCTTACAAAACAATCAACACAAAAAAAAATCAGAATGCATAACGCAAAAGGAGATATATTTTGAAGCTGCTTTCATAATTAATGGAGAAAGCTCAGAAGAACACAAGAAAATGCAATCCTTTGTGATGCACTATGTGCATCTGTGTTGAATTATTTAAAGCAGTTGGGACAAGCCTGAAAAAAAAAAATAATATATATATATATATATATATATATATATATATATATATATATATATATATATATATATATATATATATTACTGGTTCTGCAACAAAGGCTTTTAAATTACAATGCACGTGTGTTATATATATACATATAAATGACACATTGTGTGTTCAACAACTGCCAGCTCTTCCTCTACTACCTGATTTAATTCAAAATTGGGTGCATTGAAAGACCGGAGAAAAAAGGAAAAAAAAAATAACGTCATCCTGGTGATGAAGTGCCAATTTCTGAAATTGCTCTTTTCATAAGGTCATTAGACGGGAATGAGTATGTGAGTATGAGTATTTCAATAGAAAATCATTTCAGTTCAATCCGATGCAATCTCATTCGTTTGCTGGTACCAAACGGCTTTTCCTCTCTCCTTGAGTGACACACAGCTGGGCTACTACAGCTGATTGATGTGCGTATTGCTCTGCCTGTCTTTCGCTGCCTCACTGTATCAACAAGGCCCATTCTAATACTGAACTAGAAATGGGCGTTTTTATGAACAAAAACAAAGCTTCCCCAGGGAATAATGTAACAGCGGTTTTCAACGTTTTTTTAGTTTGTTTTTATTAAACGGTACCCCTTCTCTCTGAAGGTTTCAACGCAAGTACTCATTTACAATGTTCATGCTACTGAATGGTGCCACAGTTGCAATAAAGGGTGGAATAACTGATTATCAATTTGAATTTGTTATTCTGTTTATTGAATTTATCATTTATATCACAACAGTTTGGGACTGACATACTTTTGGTTTAGAATACCAAACATTAATTATTAAAACTTTTAAATAACATGTCTTTGGATAATCTGGATGTACTCTGTCAAACACAGAAAACAATTCAACCATCTGCTACTGCTGTTACTAAAATAGTAAGATCAGAGTTTAAACTCGCTCAGTGGAAATCATGCATGCGCACAGCTGGGTGATCATTTTGAAACTATAGTCAGACTGAGCTGCTAAACAAAAATGAAATGGAAGGCATGTAATGGCATCTCTGTGACACATATTCAGTCTTGAGTAAATCTACTGCTAGTTTCAAGATTCTTTTTTTTTTTTTTCACTGTACCATGACAGCTGGTGTGCTGTGCAACCCACATAAAGATATGTTTCCTTTAAACGTGCACTGTTCAAATATCCCCTCTCTCCTCATCTTCAACACCCCCAATATTTAGACAGGATTCCAATATTTAATGTGCAAGGAATTTTTGACTTTAGTGTGCTTGCGTCTCAACCCTGCAGACTCAGCTTCATTTCAAATACTACTGCACGTTGCTAGGAAACAGTCCCTGTAAGTTATACATCGGGACACCAGACTGTATTTATCTTAACAAGTTAGCCCAGCTATATTTGCAAAGTTCCCTTGCCACTTTAAGATGAATGTTAGTTTTCTTTAATAGTCTCAGCCCAAGCCCTAATGTTTATTGTCTGGATGCCTGTAGGCTGCCTTGGATACTCCGGACATCCCATTGTGCAACTGGTGGATCTGTGACATGAAGCAGCTGTACAAAAGCGTCAGACCCACTTTCACCAGTCCATAACATTGCATTACCTGGTCTGACTTGCAGGAGTCAGCTTTATTCATGGCACAACCTTTTAAACTTGCTCAGGTTCAGGGATGGAAGTGCAGGACTCCCTTTGCATAGGAGTTTGATCCATTCCTGGTTTGACTGTGTTTAATATGACACACCTGAGCTTGTTACCTATACGCTGTGGCTAATGAAGCTAGTTGGAATGGGTGAAACTGCTATGCAAAAAGAGTCTTATTTCCACCCCTGTTGCTTCTGGCAAATCTTTCTGCAAATTAAAAACTATAAACCTGTTCAATGGTAAGTTTACATATTTCGTTGAACTAAAAACTAGAGAGCTCATGTGTACAATACAGGGGTTCACCTTATGCGTTGCTTCAAGGATGAAAGAGACTGGATCTGTAGCCCTGCTGATCGTTGAGTGGGCTGCAGCAGTGACGTGATATTCAAACTGGGTATTTTAAAGTGGGTAGGAAAACAGGTATTAAACTGATAAAGAAAAGATTTAAACAAGCAACCCCATTTTTATCTAGACACTTTGAAATTAGAGCTCCACTCTCATTCAGTCATTTAGTGGCCCACAGTATACCATCACTCCTGGACAGAGTTATTTAATGAAATCCTAGGAAGAACGTATGCCAATCACCTCCCCATGTCTTACCAGTTAGAACAGTGAGTGGCATTTAATCAAGATGACTGCAGTACCTGAAGATAAACATTTTCACAGCAGCTTCAGCAAATACATTTAAATTGCAAAATGTTTATGATCGCATAACTGATGAGGTTTCAAAACAGCTGATGCATGGGAAAAAAATCTATTATAATGTGTGTCACTTTTAATTAAATTCATTGAAGCATTGACAGTAAAACATAGAGGAAACTATACATATACAATCATTATACAAATTTAAAACTATCAAAGTACATGATTTAGATGATAAATATAAATGTTTCAACCTTCCATAAGAGTCGTTATTTTCATGTTGTTTAATTTGGGGTTATCCAAAACCTTCCACAAAAATAAGGCTAAAATGCTGTTCCTTGCAGTTTCCTAACATTAAGATGTAATGTTCAATACCGGTGATAAAGTGCACAGTAACATCCAACACAACAGAATGAGTTGTACATACACTGACTTCATAGTTTGCTTGTCACATTATCTATCCAAGGCTAGATTCGTCGTGACTTGCTTGCAACTTGAATTGTGTTTTTTTTAAACAACACATACTTAAAACTCTCCAATTTTTCAGCCAGGTCAATGTTTATTGTAATTTAGTTTTCCATCTCATTTGCCAGAAAAGGCAACATGAAATGGGCGTTTTATGCAAGTAAATGAGCCGGGAACTGGCTGTCAGTAAAATTCCTGCACACATTAATTCACCTTCATTATGTTGACCTTCACAGCCGATCCAGATATAGTCCATTTAGTAAATTTAATTGTGAGATGACCTTAAAAACTCTAGAACCTTTAATTGTTTTAATAACAGTCCCTCTCCCGTTATTCAGAGTTTTTGACATGCTCGTCATCCAGTACTGTCTTCTCTTTATTTAATGTTTTGTTGACAGTAATCAAGTGATCAAGTTTACATTTCTAGGAACTGCTCCTTCCTTACCTCAAAAGGAGTGGACCAGTGGTTATAGAAAAGGGCTTGTAACTAAGGGGTCCCTGGTTCAAATCCTGGCTCCCTCACTGACTCACTGTGTGACCCTGAGCAAGTTCCTTAAGCTCTTTGTGCTCTGTCTTTCGTTTGAGACGTTGTTGTAAGTGACTCTGTAGCTGATCCATATTTCATACACCCTAGTCTTTGTAAGTTTCCTTGGATAAAGGTGTCTGCTAAATAAATAATAAAATGAAGTTTGATGACCTTTTGTCAAATGCAGTCAAACAGTTTTTCTTCACATAGTACTTTTCCAGTATTGAATCAGGTTTAGTACCATTGTACTCCTTTCCTGATCTACATGGACCTGAGTTTCTAGTATTATTAGTGTTTCTAATGGATATCTTTATCTAGCCACGCGTCTTAATATCTGCACTGCACTTGTGTTCTTCAGTCAGCTTCTTTTGCCAAGTGATTCAATTCATTGACTTCTGCTACCTTTTGATTTTTTTGCATTACGTTTGTTTGGTTTAAAACTGAACCACAAATATCCAAGAAGAGGCATAAAACACACTTGATTTAAGTGATATCCTTAAATAGCTCTCTGTTGTTTGCAGGGCGAATCATACAGTCAGGGAAGGGCAGGTCTGAATTCTGGATGTGCCAAGTCGATGATTTTGGATGGGGATAGGACAGGGGCATTGGCTCCCCAATGCTCTCATAGATTGTGTCACCTGACCATGCTAGAGTGGCCACTAGTTCTGGGGTGTAAAGATGCTTGGCAGTAGTGAGTAAGTCAAAATTGAATAAATAAATAAAGTGTAAAGATAGTACTGTACGAATAAATGGAAATGGTTCAGAAAGAAACCACTGAAAGCATTCAAACATGAACACCCTTTTTTGTTATCTTGAGAAGATGGGTTTAGGGGAAACCAGCAGGGATTGCTTCTCCTCATCGCACAACAGTGAACCCTACTGGCCAGATGCCGAGCACATTCAGAGTGGATGAAAAGCAGGGCTGATCTCTGTTCTCCGGGATCGGTAGCCCGCCCACCTCTGCTCTGGATTGCTTGGCGTAAAAGCGATTCTGGCTTTAGGCTTGTGAGATCGGAGGACGCTCACACACACTCAGAACGTCTGTGCTGTGTGGGGATTCACTGGGGTGAGGAGAAAAAACATAACTGGACATTCCAAATTGGGGGAAAAATAAATGAAAATAATAATTGTCTTCTCATTGTTGGAGGATGACAACTGCCCTTGAAACCGTGAAAGCTTTGTGTTTAACAAAACTTCAATCCTGATCAAATGTGCTCAGCTTACACACAAAAGCCTGGTTACTGTATTGTCTTTCTGGCTCTCACTCTGCCTCTTTATATATGTATGCTGTTCTGTACGACACTATTTGCATTCAGCCAGATCCACTATTTGTAATCCCTTTTAAACCATATGCAAGACTTTGCAGTACAGCAATGAAATGTGAATTGCTATTTTGTATATGTCTTGTTAGGTTACCACACTGTCATAATTATATACATTCACTCATCTATTTTATGTACAGCTGGTGCCACCAGTTACCCACTGTGTACAATAAGCAAAATAAGAAATAAATATATGCAAACATTATAGAAAAAATATATCATGCTTTATTTGCACGTACTGTAAATACGCAGCATCTAGAAAATAGATATGAAGGTTTACATTTTTTACATTCTCAGCGTAAAAAGCAGCAGCTAATTTTGTAGAAACCATATGGGTAAGACTGTTTTTAAGACATGTTTGTCTGTGGTGTAAGGGTGCAGTGCTGTGTCTGTATGATGCACTGATGTTACAGAATCTGACCCCTGCAGGTGAATGAGATTACGGTTAAAAGCTCTGCTTGCAAAACCATGCCTGCGTCTTGCTGGGTTTGACTCTGGCCTCAATCTCTTACATCAGCAATCCCTGGACCGAATGGTCTGAGTGATAAAGACAAGCTGAAATATAGTTCTAAACCGAAAATGAATCAAGGCACTGAGAAGTCTCACCACAACTGAATTAAAAAGCATTACAGTGTTTCACCTGATATGTACAGTACTTCATGTTTATTTTGCAGTGGCCTGCAAAGATCTGTCTAATGTGCAGTACAGACAAATGGAGCAAACATCAGCCAAAGTCTATGGTCATAAAGTGTTTATAATGGCCAGCCCTGGTCTTCAAAAACCATCCACACTCTATGTTTGATCCAACCGGGCAGGTCCTCAAGAGTTTCATTTTCTAAAATGTTTATTGAAGCTTGAAGTGGCCATAACAATTACACTAGTATGAAACCCCCAGTGGCTAGGAATACTGCCTTTTATGCACGCTTAAAATAAATAATGTTTTATATTTAGGACACGGTTGGTCGAACACGAACCTGGATCAAAATGTGTTGTTGGAATCGTTAATGACATGTTTAATGGGGCTGTAGCAAGATGAGGTTTGGTTTGAATCAGATTGATTCCTTTCCTCACCCAGACCACAGAGATCTGAGCATGGAGATTACACTCCTTTACAAAATAAGTCCACTGGAAATACTACAAAATAGTAGTGAACAAATACAGTACTAAAGAGAGAACTGATTCACATACTAATGATGACTATTTAGTTCCTCCCTATGTTAACTGACAAGACCCATTCTGTTCTGACTGTAACTTTTATGAAAGTGGAACAACTGACAAGCGGATCTATCACTAGGGTCAAATGTGTTTATGTCAGCTAGGCCTGGCATTGTATCTAGAATAAAAAAAGGGTTCTGAAAGGGGGCAAGATGCATGCTACCAGCTCCTGTCAAGTGTTTCACTACAACTGTGCTCAAGTCAGGGCGAAATAACCAGGTTCACTGTGATGGAGTAATGGCCCACTCAGCTCTAGCACTGTGATCAGGAAATCTAAAGTTCCAATTTCAAATGTCTCTGGAGTTCTGCTTGGAGTTCAAGCTCTACATCTTGAACTTCTCACAACAGTACTGACATTTTCATTGTGTTCCTTCATCTTAACGTGGCAGTCCTACGTTAACCCTGGTTCAAATGCACATTAACCCTTTCAGTCTTGGTGGGAACTCACGGCCCAGCCTTACCTTAGCGCCGTATGTTAACATAGGCCATCAGAAATCACGTTGGACCCTCACGGGTCGCAGTCTGAGGAAGTATACTGTATAAATATATGTGCAAAATATTTGTTTTTGTCCTGTTCTCATGCATACGCAATGAAGGTGTTCCTTCTTCAGCTTGACAATAATAATTCAGGACTAAAAGGGTTAAGTCAGGGTGTGCAGCATGAACAGCTAGTATGGAATTAATTCAGAGGGAATTTCACAAAAAAGACTTCTCAAAATCAATAAGAGAAAAGCAGGAACTTGACCCATAAACAATATGCATAATGATTTTTTTTTTTCCCCCAGACGTTTGGTGGTGTACGGATTTGTGTAGGAGATACTAAGACACTGTAGGAAACATCAGGCTATGTGGATGCCTTTGCATACTGTGTATCTATAGCAGCCTATAGGGGGTGTGCTTTCGGTCCCTGACATACAATAAATCAGCTTTGTGAGGATGCACAAAGTGTTATTGTTCTTCAACTCTCACAAACACCAAATCTGTTCAAATAAAATACAAACCAAGAAAAAAGACATATAACCCAACAACAGTGCATTTTAACCTCTACAGTGCATCTCGGTTATCTCATGGGGTGCTGTACAATATACAATACAGACCCCTCCAGAGGTCTGACCTGAAGTAAGGTGGAAGTCACCTGGCATTTTACAACACCTTACATAACATGTTATAGGTATACATTAGTATAGTACATGGATTCCACGTAGTTAGCTAACACTGATCGTTGCTACATATTTGTTTTCATGTATTACAAAATGCCACTGTTGAAAAAAAATGTTACAATGTAACTTTCAGGCATTGTTGAAATCAGGCAGTCCCAGTTGTCTGCGGCTCTAAACATGCGTCAATACAATCCCGTTACAAATGTCTAATTTCAGTATACAAATTACCTCAGGCATTGGTGTTTTCACTAGCTATTCACCTCTAAGAAATGCATTAAATATTACTACTTCGTCCCACTATGCGCCAACCAACATTTAGAACTGTAAGCAAGAATCGTATTCTGCATCTACAAATACCATTATTTTATGTATGTATTTGTTTATTTAGGATAACCGATTTAGATTATACATTGATCTAGTATAGTGGCTCGTTAAATATACAATATTGGTTATACAATAAATCAACCAACCAATACATAAATCAGGACATGTTATAAAACTTAAGGACAGTGGTTAGTTGACATTGCGTATGTATTTATTTATTTATTTGGCGAAGTATACAAAACAGAAGCTTGTTCCTTACCTGAGCAAGACGCTGTCTCCCTGTCTGACAGTGAGATTGTCCATCACTCTGTTGAAAGGCGAGGTGTCCCCGCTCTGCACGGGCACTCCTGCAGGTACAAGAAACAGCAGTCTGAGAGACAGTACAAGCAGGCACCTCCAGGATTTCACAAAACAGCCACAAACACTCATTGTCAGTTCAGAACAAGCGCCCAGTCTGAGAAAAGTGGGGACGCAAATCCCGTTAGAACGAGAAAAAAAAAAAAAAACTCCAGTTGAAAATTATTTTAAATAAATGCAGTTCTTTACTCCAAATGCAGCATCTAAATTGAATAAATTATTCCTCCTGCGCTGCTGAAATAAACACTAAATGCGTCTTTTTTCTTCAAGGGCAATGATGACACAAAGTCAAAAACCTAATGCAATTACAAACAAATCCTGCCGTTACAACAACCACTGTTCCTCCTTCCTGTAAGTTTCTAAGACTTCAGAAATCGCAATCCACACCCCCGCGCATTTAAAATGTAATCGCCGCAGCAACGCGCTAGTTAGGAAAGTCAAAATCTTCAACTTCTTCGCGTTGATGTAGAGGAGATGTTCACTTGAAACGCCAACAATACGAAATCACCAAAAATTAAATCGCAGTGTAAGATGATCCCGGTCCTGCGTTTGGCTGTGTGTGTTGAAACCAAGCAAAGCAACAGCCGCGCACCCCCCAAAGGATACAACTGCAGAATGATCCCAGTCAGTGTCAGCGGGAGAGCAAGATTTCCTGTCGTTGATTTCCTTTTAATTGTTTACAAATAGTTAGAGGCTGCGGCGCATCGCTGACTAGATAGTGTGGTATATATAACTCTGCCCACCCCCCCATTTGTCACAGTCAGTAGTATCTGAGTTGTTTTAATCCAAACACCACCCTCTAACATCAGTGAACCACAGTCTTAGAAAGTGTTGTCATGGCAGCTAGAATTGTCAGCGCAAAGCGCATTATTGCTCAACCCAAGCCCTACCACAAACCAGCCCAAAGAACACGATTAATCGACACGTTTTAGCTTTAGAATGGCACAGCAATTAAACGTAACCCGGCCACATCTACAACAGAAGCCCGCAATTGAGTCCACGACCTACCTGCATGTATTAGGATATGCTATACAAGACTGTTACCGTGAATCAATAATTCTCTGCTGTGGTAACACCAATGATTTATCTGGCAATAAAGTTACACAACAATTGAAGCTGCAGCTAAATTTAGCTTTGGGAAAGGTTGAAAAGTCTTTCAGTGAATCGGAGTGCACAAAAGGCTAGTCGACACTGTGGTATGCACTGGTTTTGTTCTAAGATAAGGGGCTGTTGAAACTGCAATGGTAAATTATGCCATTGCTAGAATGCCACCACAGACTCACAGAGGCAACATTTTCACATAGGAATTGCTAGTGCTGCAAGTGATGCTGTGGCTAATGTGTGGGTTATATTGCTGAATTGAATTACCGCTGGTATTTGCTCATTTGAATTGTTTGTGTTTTTTGGGTGTCAGGACCCCTTTGTAACTGAATGGGGAACAGGTTAAATTCAGTAATAATAATGAACGTCTTGACTAAAATACCCTCTAAACCTCAGGAAAACATCCTGAAATGTCACTGAATTGTATATCCACTCTGACAGTGTGCACCATACTTCTTGGAGACACAGTGAAGGAAAAAAAAATATGAAATAAAAAAAGACTTTCTGAAGAAGAATACAATGCATATACAATAAGAGTCATGTTGTGCAATGGCATATTTTTCTTTTTGTTCTGCTTACTAGAGAAATATTGATTGATGAGATGTAGCTTCAATTCTCTTCCTTGTCGGCACTGCCACCCTGCAGAGCAGGCTCCATGGAGCGGGGTGACAGTGCTTTGTGAGCACAATCAATAGCACACGTTTACTGTAAACCTGTCCTCTATGTGGGAAATGTAATATAATTCCCCGTGAGCTTTAGCAGGACTTTTATTTATTTATTTATTTATTTATTTATTTTTTTTGCAAATTGCAGTTTATTAAGGAGGTTGCAATTAAAGCTGAATGACATAGTTTAAAATAAATAGTTAATACTCTAAAGCAGGGGTGTCAAACATGCGGCCTGTGGGGCAATTTTTGGCGTCCCGGCCGTTAGTTTCTAAAATAGTATATCGTTTTGAAATTCTTCTTTAAAACAACCCGCCTCTTTAATATAACACGCGTCTGCTTTGTTTGAGTGACATTCCCATAGCCAATCAAATAGCACACAGGATCCGTTTCCTCACACACAGGTGTAACAGCACAGCACACGTCATTTTGATTGGGATGGTGAAGCGAAGGCTTGTTTAAACTATTTACTTTGTGTAAAATTTAAAATCAGTAGCCAAAAAGTAGTTGGAGTTGTCGCAGAAGCGAAAGGTGGAGGCGGAACCCAGAATGCCAAAGTCGTTATCCAGATGATTATTTGTTCAATGAATAATTTTGGCAGCAAGGTAATACGTCTGATTTGTAGTGTAACGGTTGCAGTTATGAAAGATTATAACATACAACGTCACTATGACACGCTTCACAAAGCAACGTATTCTGAGTTTACTGGAAATGAAAGAAGCTATGGAGTCTCAACTAAAGGTTTTTCTGAAAATTAGAAGAAAAAATGAAAGTGCGGTGGATGCCATGAACAGCACAACCACAGGAAGCTTTTTTTAACTTCAAGAAGCCATGGAAAGTGCAGAATTACCTTGGAAGACTAACGGGGATTACAGAGTGTGCACCATATATGACTGGACAAAAAGAGTGGACTGGCTAGCAGAGTGCTGTAGAAAATGAAAGAAAGAAATGCAGAAATCATGAACGTACACGCTATTTGCAATTATGGTGTACCATAATGTTTAGTGCCCTTTTATAAAAATAAAAAAAATCTGAATAATTTATATCAACTCTTTATTTTAATGATTATTATTTTATACAGTAGTTGACAGAAGAATGGTTTGATATATGACAGTATTCATGGTTCTCAATAGAACTGTTGATCCTTAGCAGTACTGATCAATTATTTATTAAAAACTCCAAACTTACTTGATTTTAAAATTGCATGTCATGCCTGTTAGGAAACTATAGTTCAGCTCATTAGACTGCATTGTCTTGATTTGATTAACTGTGTAGGAGTTAAATTGCTAGTTCTTTTACACTTTTCTGTATTACTGCTTTTTAATTTGAATTATGAGCACAGTAACCAGGAATGTATTTTAACATGTCTAACTAGAAAATACTTTAATTTATTCATATCTAATAGACTTGTATTGAATGGGAGAGTTACAGTCCATGATTTATATTCAAGTTTAACACGTTTGTAACATTGTCATAAGAAATGGTATATGTGTTGCAGTTAAGATATCCCTGGATTGTAGAGATTGCTGGGATTAATGGTAGTTTGTTTTTATATGCCTTTCTTTTCCAGTTTTTTGACTCCTTTGTACTCTACAAAAAAAGTATATCCTTTATGACTGGTTTCCAGCTACTGGCATCCTGCATTTTAGATAGCAGAGAAGTCAGAAGTCTCTTTCTTTTTCTGAATGCTTTATAAATGTACTTCTATATGTGTGCTTATCCACTCTGATGTTGCCCTGCAGTGCTGCATATAGCTTTGCATATAGCTTTGCTGCACCAAGAAACAGTAAACAGTGGGTATACATAATCAGCTTCAAAAAACATTTTTAAATGTATCATTGTTTTATTATTTTGCTGTTTTGCGTGTTGATTTATTTTTTAATGTGGAGAATGTCAGCTCCTAAAAGGATTTTTCTTTTTGCCTTTCATTCTTGCTTTGATACTGCAGAGAGCACGGAAGAGCTTTGCAGCTCGCAAGAGGATGCTTGCCTACAATATTTTGCCAAAAATTTCTGTACATGGTGGCGGTAACAGAGAATAAAGCTACCCTCCCCCAGGAGCTTGAGAGGCTGACTCAGTGAACTGTGAGAACAAAGTGCTGTCCCTGGAGACAGGCTTGTTCCCAAGGTCTACCTGGAGTCCTTTTTAGTCACAGTGTGCAAGCTGTGACATTGCATCTGCAGTTTGAACTGCAACCTTGCAACGATTCATTTCTTGCAGCGTAATTTCTGCCTCTGCTCACATAAAAACTACTGAAGTATTCAGCAATACTGCTAAAAATAGAAACATGCAGCGCCCCCTCCAGGTAAATTCATGGTAATGTGATAGCAAAGCATGCACTGTACTGTGGCACGGTTTTAATTTCCATTGAGTTCTAGTCCGTTAATAACAGATATAATAATGTAACCTAAATTTAATTTTACCACAGCAAAATGTGCACACACATTTTCCCCAGATTGCATGTGGTTTTTACTGTGCATTTACCATAGTTTACAAGTCTGCCATGTTTTTTTTTTTATGTTTGACCACACCTCTATTTGATTTACCATGCTTTTAGTGCATGGTATTGTACTTTGCTATACTTGTACAGTAGTGAACGTTTATAAGGGAAAGAAAGACACTTTGCAAGTTAACAGTATCTTAGAGCCCCCAAAGCCAGTAAGGAAATAACCGGCTGGTAAAATGTCACTGGATCCCAAAGCAATCCAGACAAAACACTTTCATGCATCACTGTGCAGCTCTGCACAACAGGATCTGTGATGTTGCATGGTCTTCTTACACAGATTATTTTATTCTCTCCCTGTCCTTTTTAAAATGAAAATGTACTGCTGTTTCCAGTATCACCTCCAGGCCCCTTTTAACTCCTTGACCTTCAGACACGTTTTCACAGTTGTATTTCCATATCAGAAGCGAGCCACAAAAACAATAACAAAAACCTAACTCATTTGCAAAGTCTCCTCGCTCCAGGTTTGGCTCAGATTAACTGCATCATATAAAGGGAACAGAAACAGATGCATCCTGCAGGTATCGGATGTTGATAACTCCAGGTAATTAGCTTTTAACATCAATATCCATCCAAATGTTGACTGGAGTTAAAACCTGTTTCCCTGAGGGTTCCAGACAGTAATTATGGTCTTTATTGCTCTCAGGAGGTCATTTCCTCAACCCAAGGGGTAGTTTTCCACTATAAGCTGAAAACTATAGTTGGTACCTGTTTTATTAAACCTGTTATGTCAGAGGGCAATAGTGTTTTGACTGTTGTCTGCTGAGTGACATCAGATGGCAATAGTTCTATTAACCACTAGAATGACAACTGGCAATGGCACAAGCTGGTGTTGGTCATGTGACCATGGCTGCATTAGCCAATAGGGTTGCAAGACTTAATCTAAGGGTTTAATAAAGAAAACAAAACAATGAACAGTTGAAACACGCTAAATCACAATGAAGTTAAGCACGATGAAGTGAAATTACCACTATAAAACATTTGAAATGGTTTGCAGTTAGTATTGTACTGTAATTGCAGAAAGCACTGGGGACTTGTAAGTGAAGCATGAAGGAACTGTTTGGAGACCAGCAGCAATACATCACACCATTTCTAAAATGGAAGCATGGAAATTCATGGATTGCAACAGCAAACCAAATGCCATTTATTCAGTGACAAGATATATGGCACCAGATGTGAAATAAATGAAGCATACTCAGGAAAGGAGTTAAAAAGTGGTTTAATCCCACCAGTGAATATACTCTGTACTCAATCATAACTCATTCCAGATGATCTTTCTCCAACTTTAAGAATTCCTTTTGCCCTCAAGGCTGCACTCAATGAGACCTTGCTCACAGTGGCGCAGTATATCTTTGCCTAGTTAAAAAAATAAACTACCATGCAACTCCTTTTGATTGCTCACATTTTATTGGCTTCTATATTAGCGGTCCTGATTTCTTTCTACCCCCAGGGGGTAAAGCAAGCTAATGAAAAATGTAATAAAAATAAACTGTTCCAATTGTTTGCCATTACTGTAACATAAAGAGCGTGTTCATGTAACCTTGCTGTGTAACAATCTAACAAAACGTACTTAGAGTGCTTAAGATTCAACCCAATATACAGTAATGTTAACAACAGCAATCGCTTGCAGAGTGAGCTGCTATTGTGGTGTTGGCTAAAAGTATATAATTGCCTCCCTAGAGAATGCAGCTGACTCATTACTTTTTGGAAGGCCATTAAAAATGTCAGCCACATTATTTTCAGAGTTCATTGTGTAGCCATCCAGAACTAGATATGTGACACTGTTTTTTTTAGGCTTTGCTTGACGAAGAAAGCATATTTTTTTTGCTGGAACCACTGTATCTATTAAATATAAAAAGGTACAGCTATTGGGTGGCGTTGAGCTGGCATCAATCTCTATCCAGATAAGTGTAGTTGGCCCAAATTTTTGAAGTTAGTATACTGGAAATTATGTGCTGTAGTACTGATAAAACCTTAATTTATTAACACTGTATCACTACATATAACTGCCTTTGTAATAATTTTGCCTCTTTGTTTACACAAATATATATTTTTTATTCCTGTGAAGATTGCAGAAATTTCCTTTACATGTGCTGTGAAGTCAAGTAAAATAAATCATTGGATTCTTCGCTTTTGCCTTTTTTTTAATGGTTTTTCAGTCAGAAACACAAATGCACACCTACTCCGCTGACAGACCAAGCATGTGGTCATACAAAGTGCCCAAGCCAATGAGGAATCAGAACCAATCAGTGGTAGGAAGAGGAAGTCTACAGACAAGAGGACGTGTCTGCCATCTCAGAAGGCTTTGAAGGGATTTAATAAAAAGGCTGGGATGGAAGTCATGAATAAATAAAGTCCTGTTAGTACAATGTATATAATAATAGCATCTCTTATCTTTATTATCAAGTCTCTTGTATGTCTGACTTGCATCTCAGATAGGAAATAGGACTATGAGATCGCTACCAGTGATTGTATCTCACTGTTAAGAGGACAAGCAGACTAAACTCCAGAAAGATTTAAGTACTGTAGTCATTAGCTAGAAATGTCCCCTAACTGTTTCTGAGATGTTCTCATTGCAATTACTCAGATACTTTGTATTATTATTATTATTATTATTATTATTATTATTATTATTATTATTATTATTATTATTATTATTATTATTAATTGAAGAGTCTGTGTTAAGGTGAGTTAATTTCTTCACTTCTAGCTGCTTGTTTTAGACTTGTATTACAGATCCGGTCAGCCTAGTTTCTTTATAGAAGAACCAGCGCTCTTTGTAATCTGCTGATTTGGAACAAGTTACCTTTAGTTTTGTCTTTTTTTTTTGCCAGTGATGTGTGTGGCACAGTACGACAGAGAACTACTTTGGGAGCCAACACCTCGTAATGGGTTAACCTGTTTGAAATCGGCAAGTGGTAGTCTTCTACTTGAAAAAGAAAAGCCACTTTATCAGCTAGCTTTTCTACACTAGATACATATTGACTGTGATTTATAACAGCTGTTGAAATGTAATGAGTTTCTGTAAGTTTTATATTCCATTTATAATAAAAGGGTAGTGCTCCCCAGCTTATCCTAATCTTCTGTTATTGGAATAATCACAGTAATAGTTGACAGTTCAAGGCAGAAACATAGAGTAATATGTATAGCTCAGATAGACTCAGGCCTTTTAAATAAACATCCAGCATTTATCATAAATCTGGTTTACAGGAGTTTGAAAGAGGTATATAAATGATGAACATATGAACACACTAGAACCTGTTGTAACATTTATTTGTAAAAATGAAAAAAACTGTCAATGTTACAGAACTATACAGAATCAAGACATGTGTAGCAGGATCATTTAAACTAATCTCTGAGTTATGTATTTGAAAGCTTTTTACCACAAGTGTCTGGGGTTTAAAAGAAGAAAGGTTCTGTTCAGCCCAGTGGTAAATGCTTTTTTGATATGCAGTCCTTTGAAATGCAGTTTTGTATTATTTTCGGCATCAACTAGAGTTTACTAAGCTAAGGAACACATATGCCAGGGTGACGGGCATACAGGATTATAGTATTATATTAAAGCAAATGAAGAGAGCTGTCTAAGTACTGAAGATGGTAATATGATCCTCCACTTCAGAAATGTTCTAATAGACCCTTGGATACACAACAGATGCTGAAATGATGTACATTATGGCTTGAAGGATTATTATATCCATTTATAATCACAGTTTAATAAAAGTGTTGCTGCTCTGTAAAGTTTTATAGCATCCTGTGATGATAAAAGCATCTGGAGCAGTCACACGTCACCAACACACTTTCTTTTAATAACGGTGATTCTTTTCAGATTGCAATTATGTTTAGAATTGTGAACAGTTATCTCAGTTGTGTAGTGATGGGTAGATATTTCTCTATAGTATGTAATTAGATCAATCCAGCTTGACATAAGACGGTTGCAATGGACTAGTCCCTATCAGGGCTAGGCACAATTTAATCTCCAAGAGATAGAGATACCTTTTTATTATTATTTCAAATCGACTTCCACTGTTGCAGCAACATTTTTGAAGTCATGTTCCATTTAATAACATCTACTAATCTCACTTTCCTATTGAACTGTTGCAATTCATTTTCCAGTACTTTATGTGAACACCATTGGTTCTTCAGAGTTGGCGGTTTCCAGGAAACAAGAAAAAAAGCAAAAACAAAAAAGTTTGTGTATTACAAACAGGAATTTGTATTAATATGTGATTATTAACATTAAAGGGAGCAAACAAAATATAATTTAGTTTTAAAAGCTGAGCATGACTGTTGGACATTTGAGTGTAAAGTACAGTCATTTCTTCATCTTAAAAACTGTTATGAAACATAGACAATAATTAGTTCAAATATGCCTGCAATTATGTCCATGGTCTTGTCTAAGGAATTTTAATGCATGCCAGCAGATCCCATTTACATGAAATCCAGAACCGATAGTCTGAGGAAAATTGGGGCAATGGTAACTAAAAAACAATGAGATACTGTATTGTGGAATCTTCTGGGTTTGATACCCAAAACAAATGGATGGTCTGTAAGGATGTGAATATTACACAACCATTCTGTATCAGCCCCAGTATAATGGCCCCATTCTCTCCATCTTAAGGCCCCTTTCATTCCATGGTGATGGTCGACTGAAAATTCCACCTCGGTGTACATTGATGCCACCAGGTTATTTTATTGCCCCAATAGATAAGTACAAATGTCTTTTCATGCAACCAGTTCCTAGACAATACCTCTTGTATCTATTCTGTCTGCTTGCTTAACTTCTTTATTATCTTCTTGACTGGATGGACCTCAATCTGCATCATATATAATACAATGTATTAAACACACTGTACTTGTGGTGTTCTGTACTGTAGAGCATAGTGCGTTAAATGGCACCGTCTATAATGTGCATGTATTAATGTAGCCACAAAACTGACCTGTATCCCTGCATACCTGTTGGTGTATTACAGATGTTGACAAATCACAGATATTATTACAGATGTTGATATTGCCCCAGCATGGTTTCCATGAGTTATTTTGTACTGTGCTTTCCCTACATAATGCTAACATATGCTACTCTATATTTACTTGGAAATTATGGGCTATTTGATTTCAGTTTCAGCAACCACAGTAATTAAGTTAGCAATCTTATCTGTATGCCAGTGTTACTGACTATAAACTAATCCCAGGTCGAATCTGTTTTAACAGAAAGAAAAAATATCAGAGTTTCTCACTCTTTCACTGCTAAGCTAGTTATGCTTACACTTAGGAAAATGATTGCATAATAACCTGCCATGTGTTGCCTTGGGAGCTCACAATAGCAATTCTGATGTTAATGTATGTTTTATTTGCTGTAATCTTTTACAAAACGTGTATACCAATAAATACAGCATTGTAAACCTCAAACGAGTAGTTCATTGAGAAAAAAAAAATGTTATTCCATTTAGTATTCTATTCATGGTGAACCAATAAAAGTAAATCCAGCTGGAAACGCTTTATTGGGATTGCAGTATGTTTTGTCAGGATGTCTTTATTAAATTGATTTAGAAAGGTTCCTGGGGGAAATTAGTGCTTTGAAGGTAAACAACGTACACATAACAGTTAATCCTGCTGGTATAATCCACACTTGTGGGTGTGGTTTGAACGAGTCAGTATTTAAAATTAATTTCTATTAAGTTTTGCCATGGTAAATTTGCACAGTAATTTTGCAGTTTTTCCCATGCTTTCCCCATGGTTATAATACGCATTTACAATAGTTTACCACGGTCCATCGTTGACAAGATTTGAGTATAGTTGCATATAGTTGACAACATTTAAATTGAAATGTTTATAAAAAATATCAGCATCAAATTATTATTATTATTATTATTATTATTATTATTATTATTATTATTATTATTATTATTATTATTATTACTATGCTTTCTCCAAGATAAATCCAGTAAAGCAAACAGCACGTTTAATTTATTATTGGGTTATAATACAAAGATAAGGACTTCATTAGACCTTTAAAACATTCTGGAATAATGGATTTTGTTTGTGGTTGATGGAGCACCTCATGGGCGACAGGCGGGATTTACTCTCTGCTCCGCAGCAGCAGCAGCAGCAGCAGAGGTGGTCTCCAGCATTTAATGCTCCATTGGCACCACAGGCAAATGAGATTACTACAGGAATGGAATCCGCACACTCTGCTGACAGATTTACAGATCCCTGCTGGATATAATAAAGAGGATTGGCTGTAAAACCATCCCCTGTGAGCTAAATTACACCCGGCTTGGAACTACTTGTTTAGTTCACCAAATCAGAGCAAGTTTGTTGATTTTCGTCTGGTCCGAGGGCGCTGTAAACTGCGGGGACGTTGGTGTTTTCATTCCAAGCAGATGCCATACCTGTTTTGTCAGTTTGATGGCATTGCTAGAACCTTATATCGTGGTCAGAGGTTACATACCAGCGACCACAGAGTCCCCAAGAGACTCTTATCCAATATACAAAACATGCTCCTTCGCATGGGCAGTTATAACCTTGTCTCACCTATAAGGATCTGAATACATACCTGCGGCACGTAACACAAAGACACGCCACTGCTCTGGTCTGATGTGACTTTCCCTTATAAAAGTTTACCATAGAAAAAGCATAGCAAAGTGTAATAAAGTATAATGAAAGCATGGTAAAGCACAGGTAAGCATTGCAAAGAATAGCAAGGTATGGTAAAGAATATTAATAGTTTTAATAGGAATGCTTTCTTTTTAATTGTATCCAATTTATAAGCTTTTGCAGATACAAATCAAAATAAAAGGAAAGCATTCCTGGGTGTGCGATTGTTCTTCAAATTCCACTGTATATGGTAACACGGTATGCACCTCAACAAAGAAGGAACATTGAGGTTGTGAGTCTTCTCTTGCTAAAAGAATATTCATAAACCTGGTAAACCACGGTAAACTGGTAAATGCATAGAATAGCCATGGGAAAAAGTTGTAGCTAAACAAAACCCTAGACTTCTCTTTTAAACACACTGGTAACATCAGCTACAGAGTTTGTACATCACATTGCCCTATATAACAGCACACTTTCCAAAGTTAATCAATACACAACACCGTACCAGTTTGAATTAAAGTTATAATAACTGATAAACAAAACCGTATGTTTTGCATTGTTAGAAGCATTACCAGCCCACGTAATGGTTATGTTTCAACCATTTAAGATGACTGCCAGTAATCCTTGTGAGTCAGAGAAAGAATGACGTCAAGTGTGCATCTAGCTAATTAATTCCACTCAATTAATTCCACTGAGAACTATTCTTCTTTTGGGACTTACAGCCCACCAGCTGCCCTTTGACAATGGGGTGACCGTACCCACCCTGTAACTACAATGTATATGTATATCAATTAGACCCATTGAAATGTGTCACTGTCTTAGTTGTTAAATAATACAATATACTGCACTGTCTTTGCCTGTTTGAATTTCAGCTGTAATGAGGGCATACTTGACTGAGCTGCTTTTAAAATCGAGCCCTGTGATTGCTATTAGAAACCATTCAACTGTAGCACCGTTAGCGCTGATCAAAATCTTAGACAAAGGGACTATAAATTAAGAACATTTGTTTCCATTACAATACAGAACAAAGCAATATTGAGCTGCAGCGGTTTTCTTTGCAAATAAGATAATAATACAATTGATCTCTTGTCATGTTTAACAGCGCTGTTTTGTCAGTATTTAAAAATAGATAACGGTTTTGAATCTCAAACTAAATCCTTTCCTGGAAAAATTACAAAACTGAAAAAGTCTAAAGATGCCAGCTGTCATTTATTGTGAATCCTGTGCACTGACTTTTTCAAACACATCGCCTCTCAGCAATGCTTCTGTTCATGTTTTGATATTCATAAAGATTTTGTTGCACTGTATATTAATGCACAATTGATGTAACTGTATACCGTGCCCCAGACCTGCAGACTGCTGTGAAATAATAAACCACTGGGTAGTAATAACAACTATCAATTTAAAGTCGCTTAGGGTTAGGATGGCAGTTTAATATGATATGAATAGCAGATTTCATTGGGCCATCCGTATCATGAAAGATTCTTTTAGTGACAGTTTGTGAAGGGGTTGTGTGAAGTTAACTATTACGTTCTGACTCTTTTGCATAATTGTAAAAGATTCATTCTTGACTAAGGGACTGATTTGATCAGCCTATATCCCACCGGAGCATTTTACAGCACTGGAACATTGCATCAACCTAGTCTCTCTTTATCCCAGTTTAATGTTGCTTCTCCAGAATATTTGCACCCGCAGGGGAATTCATATTTGTTTCCACCAATGATCATTTGCTCCCCCCTACATGCATGTTTGTTATTTATCCTAGTTTTATGTACATTATGCATGTATTATACTAGAAAATGTGAGCAATGGTACAAGCTTAGAGTTAGGGTTAGGGAAAATGGTCTTACAATTAAGGTTTTAGTGCATAGATATAGACTTACATGTGTAACCAGGAAACCTAATTGCTTACCTGGGGCAAGATGGATTAAATCCCTGTTATTTGATAGGCTGTGTTTCCCTATGGGCTTATTTAATGACAGCCAGTAGTCTGCATTTTGTGTTGCTTTAGTAAGATGTGAACTACGGCCTGTCCAGGTAAGCATTGCTGGGTTTGTATTATGTGTGGGTTTCATTGGTTATGAATTAAAAAGAGAATATATCACATGGATCCTTTTTTCCACGGCTTTGTAAAATCCGAAGCATATTGGTTAACATCAGCTACACAAATTAGACACCGTCAGCATCGCAGGTTGTAAAGCACTGAAGGGCGCCCAAGTAGAATAAAAAAAATCCAGATTTACGTACATTGGTGAATTGGAGATGTGGTTGAGGACTCGTTCGGACCAGCATTGTTCTAAATCAGAGCAGTAAGAGGCCTCCCAACCAGTGCTTAAAAATACCGCCTTATAAAACCCACTCTCCTGTATTATTCAGAGGTCTGTGGAAATGTCTCCATGGAAACAATGTCTTTGTATGTATATTTTATGGGCATACATTACCAAAACAAAGATAAAGCATTAGGCATAATTCCGAGCACTCACATTAAGATATATCATAGCAAAGACTTGATTCATGACAACAGTAAAATTGATGTATGATGTTAATGCATTCCACTTAAAGTTTTTTTTTCTCTTCTTCTTTGTGCCTGGCTAAAAACTCAAAAAAGCTGATGAAATGCATACTCTCTGTATTCTCTGAGTGGAATAAATATTTTAAAACTACATTTTGCAAATTAGAAGTGTAAACTACAATCTAAAAAATGGCAGATACGGTACAGTAAAAGGGTGAATAATGTAGGACTACAATGCAATTGCTGGCGTATTATACTTTATAAATACAATTTTAAGAAAGCACAAACAACTAACTATTTCCTTGCATGATTCACTGTGGATATTATATATTCTGTAAAGCGAGCAAGGACCACAATCAGCCTTTCATTCTACAAAGAAATGACGCCTGCATTATATCCAGAAGCCTGCCTTGGCACAACTAGGACTTTCACTGAATCGCTCTGGCAGGCTCGCTGGATACATAATGGAGTGTGTGTTTCATGTAATTGTTTCTTCTTGACAAGAAAAGATAGGCTTCACTTAATGGATTTGAAATATTTTAGTTACGCTGGTCTGGGCTGAATTGAAACCAATCTAGACCTAAATCAAATCACTTCTTTTGAACTTGTGAATATGAATAATGCCTGGAGCCCTGGCCAGTGCTGTCTGTGAATACACAGAGCGTTGGCACAGTGTGTCTCTACGTTCTGTATTCCTTTCTATTTACTCAATCCCGTCCTGTGACAGCAACAACTACAAAAAAAAAAAAACGCCCAGTGCTCATTTTACATAGTCAGATTTCCTATTCCTGTGTATCATTGAAAGATTATTTTTATGTATTTTGCAGAAATGAAAGATCTTTGTTGTACTCCCTTTACAATGACTGGTTTCACTTACAGCCAAACTATATTTCCTCATTGGCACAGACACATGCATTTCTGACTGAAGAACACCCTAGAAGACCCACAGCGTTCTCTATTATTATTATTATTTATTTCTTAGCAGACACCCTTATCCAGGGCAACTTACAATTGTTACAAGATATCACATTATTTTTTACATAAAATGACATTATTTTTTTGCACATTATTTTTTACATACAATTACCCATTTATACAGTTTTTTTTTTTTTTTTTTTTTTTTACTGGAGCAATCTAGGTAAAGTGCTCAAGGATACAGCAGCAGTGTCCCCCCACCTGGGATTGAACCCACGACCCTCCGGTCAAGAGTCCAGAGCCCTAACCACTACTCCACAGTGATAAAAAGGTATGTTTAAAGGAATGATTTGACCAACCTATACCCTGTCAGTATAAGCCACAGCTGAATTTCTTTAAAGCATTGTACAGCACCAGTGCAATCCTGGGATCAGCATGGAAAAATGAGCAATGCAACCCAGGTCTGAATTAAATCATGTCATAGCCAGGGCTGGGGCCAATTCCTGTTTTTCACTTCCCAATTCCATGTCCAATTCCTTTTTAAAATCAATTCCCAATTTCCATTTCCCATTCCTTCGAAGGGATTGGAATTCATATTTTAGAGACATAATTGTTGTGATCGTTCAACTGCTTTAATCTGAAGCCAAACTAATTGACTAGCAGTGACTTCAATTGAAGTACGTTGTTGCGGCTGTGAGAAGCTTCTTTTATCAGAATACTGCTGAGTGTGATCAGTGATGTGCTGGAATTGATTAAAAGGGAATGGGAGCTGAAATTGGAATGGATTTTAAAAAAGGAATTTGAATTGAAAAACAGGAAATGACCTCAAATGCACCAATAAAATCCAGCTGTGCTTATCCCAGTGAGGGTAACTATATTAAAAGGAGATTCTCACTGGAATTTATGCACAACATTTGCCCTCTTCAACAGGTCAGACAGGAACCCTTTTTTAATACTTTACAGCTGTGAGATACGTACACAAGGCCTTTACTGTTCACTTGCCTTCAATCACATGATTTCGTTTTTATTTTTATATGCCAAGAGGTTTTTTTGATCATGCATAGGTCCATTTAACGCTTCTTCAAGGGCACTTGGTATGTCAGGTTTAGTTTATCTTGCCAAAGAAACTCAATACAAAAAAACGAAACCATTATATTTTCTGTAAAAGGAATTAAAATTTGTTTTATTGTGAACAACCATACAACCACGTTATGCACTTTCTTCAGAGGAAACTTAAATATACTGTACCTGTGCCTTCCTCTGATGCGGTTTTAACCCTTTTGTAAACTAATAATTTCCACAGAGAATAAAAACATAGTAGTTTGTATGTATGTGTAAATGTGTATTTATTTATTTATTTATTTATTTATTCTTTAACCAGGAAAAAAACCATTGAGGCCTCTTTTACAAGAGTGTCCTGGCAAGATGACAAGCAACAGACAGCAGTCATTTCACATCCATAAAAACAACATCTCTCTAAAAGACAATCTCATCATACATTCAATCTGGGATCAGAAACATTCACACTTTGATAATTCTTGGAACCTCCTCATTAAAATCAATGTAATCTCAGTCACTGCTGTTCATTTACATTTGGGTTATTTAGCTGATGCTCGATCATATCCCGGATACTCTTGTACAGACTACTCCATGCCATAGGGGGCGCTGTAGCTAAATGCTGATCAGCCAGCCCAGGACCTTCTCCAAGGCACTTGATAAGTAAGTGTAAGACTAGATCGTAAACTATACTTGGCTATATTTACCTGTAGCAACAAACCTAGGTAACCTGGCAACAAACTTATTACAGTTTTACACACAAAAAGTATCCAGTGTAATTGCCTCCTACAATTAAGTAACATCCAGTTTAAAGAAACCAGTAACTGGCAGTGATGGGTTTGAGGGTGGCATTCTAATACAAATCTGGCTGCTTTGTTTCGTCAATCCAATTTTTTTAATTGCTCAGCAGAGGCATGTAAAAATAACAATCAAACAAAGGAAAAACACAGCTCTTCATGCAACATGAAAAACAGACATATATATATATATATATATATATATATATATATATATATATATATATATATATATATATATTGAATCAGTAACTTCTAAACAAAAAATACTGGAGACTAAACCACACACAAACCAATCAATAATGCATTAAAAAGTGTGCTGCTGCTGCTGCTGCTGCTGCTGAAGAGAATTCCAAATCCCTGAAGATTCCAGTATTATTTCTAGAACTACAGCACAGTTCCAAGTATATTAACATTCTTTGGGGAGAGTGATTGTAATCTGCAGGAAATACTTTTGATCACAAGTTCTGTCTTCTGTCAATGTGATGGGCCTGGGTATCAAATTGATTTGCTGTAGCTGTTACAGTGCGTTGCAGACGACTGTGTCTGTGAACATTTTTCATCCAGGACTAGTTTACTTTGACCTTCATGCGGAATATGGAATATCTAATATTCAAAAATCTGCCAGAGCTGAGTGGCATATTTACTATGTTTTCAGGTTCAAGGCAAGTGACTGCGCATTATCTATTGTTAACCTTGTTGTGAAGTCAGTTATACAGTAGCTCTGTCAGCAACACAGCATATATGCTAATAAGGAACATGAGCCTCACAGATTAAACTGTGGTGCTCGTTTTCTTTGTTAGATTTTCTTTTCAGTATTCCACAATGGTTAAAATAAAAGTGACATTAAAAAAAAAGTGGGAGGCTGGAAAACAGGAGGGCCAGCAAGCCCACCACACTGTACTGTACCCTAGCACAGAGACCACACAACTAATGTTATCAGTACATTGCATGCCTTGTACATAGCATGCAGCCAAGCTCCTTTTGGTTTTCAGGGAGAATAATACACTATACTGTTAAAGAAGCCACTTTAGAAGTTTAAATAAAATACTCCACATGGACAAATCACATCCAAGCACTTTGGGACACAGTGTCCCAGGGCGCTTTCGATCTTTTAAACAAGTAATGACAATTCATTCTAAAGCCCTGAAGCTAATACTTAACGGCATGAGGCCATTTCTGTATAGATTATCTCCTGCTGAATAAATGCCTTCACGTTAGACTGCCTGCTCTCTACTATAAATGACTACTGCTACTCATAAGCACCACTTGAAAACGCCGGTCAGAATGGGTTGACCTTATGACAACTTGTGCAACATAAAAATAAAGGTTACTACCAGTGCAGCCCAGAACAAGTGCAAGATAATAATAAAACAAGATTGCATTTAGATTGCAAAATCAACCAAAACCGGGCTTATATAATCACACAATAATAAAATATTGAAGAACGACCTTCAAAATACTTACAGTGGAAAACAAAGTGCAAAACAACACCAGGAGACCCACCATAGCCCTATCCTAATGCTGAATTCTGTATGATGTATATTGTGGGGATATTATAAAACAAGGCAAAGAGCCTGAATGGATGACGCTGGTGTCTTGGCATTCAGTTACCTTCCCAAGAGGTTTGTATATCTAAGTAATCCATTGCTTCCAGTCAACATGGTTTGCAGTCTGAAGCATAAATGTATCTAATGTGGTTAGTGAGCAGACTCTCATTTTACATGCAAGATTATTAGATAAGGACCAGTGCCCCCCCCCCCCCACCCGCCGACTCCTCTTCTGTCCATTTGCACACATGTGAAGACATCTGCTGTGTCTCTTGAGTAATAAAGTGTAAGAGGAATAGTGGGAGGCATCACACATTATCACACTCTGGAAAAGTGCTTGTCCAGCTGTGATCTACCTTGGTCTTAACATTACTGAGAAGACATTATTGATAGGGTAAGATTCTGGGGATATATGGGGGTGTCCGTCTGTCGGTACTTTAGCCTGGCACAGCTGTGTTGTGTTGCTGTTTGCGATACATGTATGAGGTTAGAAACCTGCATAAGTACTCCAGTGGTGACGGGGAGTCTTATTATAGCAGTATTGACAGTGCTACCGAATGTTAACAAGACTAAAACTCTGCCGTGTATATTAATTGATCTCTACTTTATAAAAGAAATAAAAAACTGATTAGGTAGTTAAGAAGTCACAACACAGAGCCATTAAACTCCACTTTTGATGGTGTAGAGATGTTAAATAATGAAGAGAACGATATGCGACCAAGCCCTGACCCTGTGATTGGTTGTTTCTAAATGACAAACAAAACCAAACAGTGATATGAAACACAGCAGCATGCGAGATAGTGATATGGTTATTAGCCAAGCATAATTGAAAAAGGTTGTTTAACTGAACAACATAATCTTGTGTTGCGTTTTGCAGATTATTTCTGTATCCATCTTAAAAATCAGGAAAAATAACAGGTGTAAAATGTTGAGAAAAAAACAAAAATGTGTATTCAGTTACTCTGTTCACTGCCTCTCCTTGACCATTCCTGTGCTGTGATTCACCTTGACTGGGCTGATAGAAGAAAGCTGTCAGGAAATGACACTCGCAGCCTCTACTCCACAGCACCCTCTAGAGGCCAACATCTCCCATTACAGTGGGGAAAAAGTGGGCATAACCTGGAGTTGACTATACAGGGTGTCGAGTTTTTCATCGGACGACAAGATGCTTTCGCCCTGGTGTCGCCCCCGCGTCGCCTCGGGTGTGAAAGATGCTTACCAAAAGTATATCTTCTATTGATTTTGTCGCACCGCTGCACAGTTTCTCTTGCCGCATGGTGGGTAGCAGCCTTAAACTTTCCATCGCCAGTGCTTCTCTGATTTTTCATTTAGCTTTTGTTTCATGCCGTTAGTCTTCCTTTCACAGCTCTAGTGTAATTTCTAGACCCCCAAACTAAATTTATTACAAGAGAGTACTGATATTTTTTTTTATTTAAACATAATTCTAAGAGAATGTTTTTGAAATGTGTTTTTTATTTATAAATAAGTAATTTATGGTATAAGAGAGATCATCCTTAAATTCGGTACATACCACCATTAATACAATTAGTAAGTACCTGTTCTATAGTATGCTATGATATTTTCTACCATACAGTACTTAATCTATACATTAACACATGTAATCCCCAAGTAAACACCCACCTAGCATTTCTGTATCTTCTACAGACACTAACATGCAACCTTCAATCCATTATTACTCATTGCTCTACCTTCTCACCCTAACAAGCTTAGGAAACCAAGACCATTTTTTAGAGAGAGGAACGGCTTTGCTTAAAGAAATGTTGCTAAGTCTTACACACCCCCGGGTGCAAACCTCATAATTAAAAACGATGCTCCATGAGTAATATAAGATATTGATTTTTGTCTTGTGGTAGAGATTGCCACGCTTGCCTCTTTCATTCAGGATTAATTGCTTAACATTTCCTATTATGATGACACATAATAAATGTCAATATATTTCATACCTTTTTTTTTAATTTTACCTGCACATAATGTACTTGGAAAACCTCACTAAAAAGCATTTTTTAAAAATCTATAGATTATCCTTTACTCTGCCAAGCTAAATGGAAAGGTACCTCTTGCCAGAGTAAACATGGCATCTATTCATCTTTTAATTTCAAACTTTTTGTTTAAGGATTCTACAACCACAAAACTTGAGCATATTGATTGAGTTTCTGATTGTGTTATATCCTCAGTTTCGAAAAATAAATAAATAAATAACGTCCCGTAAGTGTAAAACAATATTTGGTGTACGATGATTTCTAAAATGTGCATTATACTTTAAGGAATATGTTTATTGTCATCAAGTTTTGTGAAGCAGTGCTGAAAAAAAATTCTGCAGATCTGGCATTGCACACTGTTAAAAACAGAACAACAAAAGAAAAAAAAGTTAAGATTATAAACCAAACTGAGTTTACTTTTATTAAAGAAGTGTCAGAACCCAGCTGCATCCCTTTCACTTTGGCAATTTTGGCAAATTCCCTGCAAGATCACTTTACAATTGATGCAGGGTACTTTTTAAAGAAATCATTACTTATTTTTGTCAGGGTGCATACCGTTACAACTTTTATTTTTAACAATATGTTTATGGGGAGAATAGAAAACACAGTGACCTCTCTTCACAGGAGAGGCGGAAACATATACAATTTTATCGTTCCTCACGATAGTGTTTTACTCACTGCAGTAGTGCACAGTCTGCACTAGTGTTTTCTACTATTATAACAACCTTGACTTGCATAAAGATGGAAAAACATTGAGGGAAATAGCTTGCATCATTTGATTTTCAAGGTGTGGTAACCGAAGCATAATCAACAAGTACAGAGAAACATCATCTGTAATTGACAAACCCAGGACTGGATGACCCAAAAAGCTGTCTAACAAGGATGAGCAATACTTGAAGATAATATCCTTAAGGAACAGAAAGAAGACAAGAGTTGAATTGACAACAGAACTGGCAGAAGGCACAGGTGTCATTGTCCATCCATCAACAGCCTAAAGCACCTTTGACCATTGTTCCACAGTCCAATGTCCATGTTCTTTTATGTATATTTTAGCCTTTTAGTCTTGTTCCCCTTTCTTAACAGAGGTATTCTTACTGCAACTCATTCTTTAAGTCCTTGAGTGACCATCATACTGTTGATGGATGGACAATGACACCTGTGCCTTCTGCCAGTTCTGTTGTTAATTCAACACTTGTCTTCTTTCTATTCCTTAAGGATATTATCTTCAAGTATTGCTGCTCATCCTTGTTAGACAGCTTTTTGGGTCTTCCAGTCCTGGGTTTGAACAATTACAGATGATGTTTCTCTGTACTTGTTGATTATGTTTCAGATACCACACCTTGAAAATCGAGTGATGCAAGCTATTTCACTCAATGTTTTCCCATCTTTATGCAAGTCAAGGTTGTTATAATAGTGGAAAACACTAGTGGAGGCGTTGAGTAAATTGCTGATGCTCATAATGCATCAGAGTAGAAAAATGCAACATGTCTTAAGATTTTTTCATAGCAGTATATATATATATATATATATATATATATATATATATATATATATATATATATATATATATATATTGTCAGCACAGCCTATCCTTATTTATACAATCCTGCAAAGGAAGCTGTGCATATGCTTGCTGTACTGGTATTTAAATATGGCTAATTCTACTGTAAAGGGCAATCAATTCTGTGTCATTGATACAAACAGGGTTCATTATAAAAATGCACAGCATTAATAGGCTGACCTTTCAAACAAAGAAAGTCACATGAATAGAAACAAACCTTCAACAACAGTGAAATATTCATTGGTGACTTTTTGACATTAAAAAATATTTCCTTAATTTATCAAGTGGCATCTAGCTGCAGTACTTCCTTTAACTAAGAATATGATTAACTTGGTAAAGCACAGTGGAGCTTGGGAGCCCTTAACATTTAGTGTCTCTTACTGGTACAGCTGGTACACCAGAGGGTAACAATTCACATGACCCCTAGCATTCGGCCTCTAGTGGACGGATGGTGAGAAAAACATCAGCAAGAGAAAAAACACCAAAAGACATGTTTAAGAGCTCTTCACAAGTGCTTGTAACTTCACCAGGATGTACAAGTATTGACTGAGACATAAAACTTTATACAATGCGACTAGAAACTGCTGGAAGAATACAGTGATTAATAATACAGCGTCATGCCCATACCAAGGTCTACAGTATATGCCATAGGCATACAGACATACATATATATATATATTTTACAAACACTGAATTCTACAATACCCTGTGCACACCAGTAGCAATTAAAGCCATTACTTTATGTAATACTGCAGTTGATTGAAATGATTACCTCCCCTTTGAAAGGTTCGATGAACTAGCCTTGAATATAAACGTGGCAAAAATGGAATATTCATTGTAGGTCTCTGCCAGATTAAAAAAAAAATACCCTAATGCTATCAAAGTAATAAATTACAAGAAATGAGCTGAAAAGACTGATATGAATCAAAGCCACATTACAATTTAACGTCACATTCATCTTGTTATTTATTAGAGATGTAAAAGAAGTGTTTCCTTTTATTCAATAGGCACTTCATTTGGTTGACGTGTAATTTGTTATAGCATTAATGAGATCTGAAAGTATGTAATGATTGTAACACCTTCAGCTCTTCATAGTAGTTTGTATCACACTGCATAGAAAGCTGGGTCTTGACAGAAGCATACCTAATTCAAACGGTCCCCTAATTCACAAGGCCCATTGAGCTGTATTAATCCTGCTCAAGCACAGTTTTTGCAGTTTTTAAAGGGAATTATAATGAGTTCCCCATACAAAAGGAAACTGAAATGTAATACACAGTGTTTCTGTTCGGGCGGCTCTCGATACGGGCTCAGCTCAAATTCTTAAGACGAAAGAAGCGACACAACCCCATGAGGAGGTTTTCTCATTACTATCTGAGTGCAGGGCCAAGCAACCTGCATCGAGCGATTAGAGAATGAATCACGAATCACATGCAGTGTAGTAAGAGCATCCGTAAGTAAAGCCCTGCTAGCTCACCAGCGATGGTTTAAGCTCAAAGAACGTTCCAGTGTTTGATTGAACTGTCCTGATAAAAAGGGATTTATTTAAGAAGTCGGGATTTAGAAGATACCAGCTCAGAAATGCTAGCAAATTAGAGAGATTGAACATTCCTCTCCCTTGAGCTTCAGTCTTGGTAAAATGTTAGTACCGGTGCGATCCTTTTTTTTAGTCCCATTCCAACTCCCCAGTCTCCATTTTAAATATGTTGGGGTTTTCAGTTCTAAAAGTTAATAACAAAACAAACAACTCTTTAGCAATCCTTCAGATGAAGGGATACAGACTGAGGAGGTAAGCCTTTGACATCACTGTGTCTCGAATTACTTTTACATAGTAGCTACTTGGTAAATACTGGTGCAGTTTGTTATTAAGCATAGTTACAATGTAATTTTTTTTTTGCATGATTTAACCCTAGCCCTATCCCTATCCCTATCCCCCCCCAAACCTAACCCTTTTCTGATACAATTGTGTACTTACATATATCGTGCAGCTGTATTTACTAAGTAACTACCATGTAATTACACAGTAATTAAAGACACAATTTAAGTGTTTCTAAATGATTGCAGGATATTAGCTTTGAATTCTAATTGTTTTTTGTGTTGCTTGTTTTTTTCTGTTTTATGGATGCTTTGGCTATGGGTGTATCAGCTGCACTTCGGTTCTAGTTGTCGCTCATGGACGTATGTAATGCAGGCTAGATCATCCAAAGTGTCCTTATATTAGTAAGCGCTACAGCATGTTACATGACAGACAACTAGAACTCAAAGACTTATTAAAAGTGAAGAGGTGGCTGGGATACTGGTGGGTGTTCACTGCAGATAAGGTTGCACAAGCTTTTAAAACACACATTCATTCTTTTTTAATTTAGTTTCAAACTCAATTAAAATAAATCTTAACACTTGAGGGTGGATTTGTTTCATTTAATTTTATTATTGAGTTTAAATATATCAGAGATCACAAGAGGCTTTGTAACTCCAGCATATGAAATGGCATATGGCATATGAATCTAAATACTTCTTCAATAGTTACACAAGGCTCAGTTAGTTCAGTGTACTGAGCTCAGCCCAATGTTGCCTGCCCCTCTCTGAGTCTAATGACATATTCTGACACAGGCTGTGTAAACTAACTAACATATGCAAGTGATGTTTGAGGGAAACATTTATTGCAAATAGCTACATAAAAGTTGCCATGGTCCCCAGTTTTTTTAATGGTCAAAAGTGAATGTATGATATCTGATAATGCTTAACCACATACTGAAGACTAAAGTTGTTTAAAAATGGCACTTACATTTAAATATGGTGGCTATGTGGAAAACAAAACAACCCTAATATTATCAAAATTGCACAAGTTGGGCTACATGTAGAACACATAGGATTCTATACAGATGGAAAAAAATAAATAGTTATTTCTGCAAATATATCCTGTGGTGTTTCCATTAAAGGTGAAACAGCATCCATAGTAAATATTTTGTTTTTTAATTCTTTAGGCAAAATTACAATCTTATAGAACCTTGTGTGTGTGTGTGTGTGTGTGTGTGTGTGTGTGTGTGTGTGTGTGTGTGTGTGTGTGTGTGTGTGTGTGTGTGTGTGTGTGTGTGGGGGCACGTATTACTATCGATGTGCCGGAAAAAATCTGATAAATGTTCCCACAAAAATAGTAACTCCTGAAAAAATGATGTTGTGGGGACGTCCCCACTTTATAAAACACATTTTTAAGAACTAATTATGCCTTAAAAAAAATAGTAAATAAAAATATAATGAGAGCCAATGAGAAGTCCCCACAAATATAGGAATGCAAACGTGTGTGTTTGTGTGTGTGTGTGTGTTTTTGGTGAATAGTTTTGGACAGTGCTAAAACCATGGTAAATAGCACAGTGCTGTAGGTTTTATGCATTGCGTCTCTAAAATAAATGATGGGGATAGACATATTTGGTGTGAAAATGGAAAGTGTTTCAATATTCATAGCTTACCCCCGTAAACGCCTTTTTAATATGCTGAGGATAATGAGGGGTCAGTAACATGCGTATCAAATGAGTTCTGATGCATAATTCATTAGATACACACGTGTTCAGAAATGAAAAAATAAATAAAATACAAAATACATCAACCTCTAGCCTTAATCTAACCTGGAATCAAAGTAAGAGTTCAAGTTCCTGACACTTGGAAACAGCCTCTGTAATTGATGTTCATTGTTTGCAAGCCTTGAGTGGTTCTTCAATGGGCTGACTCTCTAAAGTAAGTGCCTTTACCTGGTGCGTCAGGGTTGGGATTGGGGTTAAGATTGCATATGGATGTGTGTGGAACACGATACAGTAGAGCCACTGAGGTGCTCACTAGAACAGTGTGTTTAATCTACGATATCTTCTTGTTGTTTGACAGTCTAGACTATTCTATATATGCACTTTCACCCAGTTTCACCCTGTCAAAGGCCTGACGGTTGGAGGTTCTTTTGCAAACCCCTATTTTTGGAATTGTAGCCCCTTTTTTGGAAATTAGCCCCCTAACAGTAATCCCTATAGGGAGCAGGAGACACGAGACGGCCATTCAAACCATAAGGCATGACGAATATTCCCCTCAGCCAGGGAGGAATACCCTTCACAGAAGATAACTACCTACATTAGACAAACAAAATAACATGTTTGTAATTACACTTCCTGCTGGACTAGATAGCAGAGGCATGGTTAGCAATCCAATTAAGGTAATACACTGTGCCTGCCTTTTAATACTAAAATCACCACGAGGGACAGATGGTAGATGTTTGGGCTTTTACACTCTCAAAACACTAGCTATGCACCATTGCATGCAACCTTGACTCAATTATCTTTTCTCAGCTCCTGCTGCTTTTCTTGAGCACTCGGTTCTGCTGATAGGCAATTAAAAAATAAATCAAAAGAGCTCTCAATCTGGTCTTGTGGCAATAAATCTCAATTCAAAGTCAAAATAAGGTTAACTGCAATGCACCCAAATCATATCTGGACAAGCATGACTCAAGTATTGAAAAGTGCTGCACGTTACACAGTGCTTAGTGCGGGTCAGACTTAAAGAACTTCTTTAGTTCAGCATCATCCAAGCGTTATTAACGGACACACAAATAAACAAGGACACAGAAAATCTTAATGGGTCTGTTAACCTTTTTCTTTGTAAAACACACATTAATATTAGTTACAAGTTGCTCGTATCTTCAATATTATGTAGCACGTCATGACCTACAAGGCAGGCTAAGAATAAAGCACACGCTCCTAACTGTAATCAGGTTTATTGGCATAACATCTAAGAGCAATGATAGCCCTCTTTGATGAGGAATGAACTTCATGTAAAGCACCCATTTAAATAGTGCAGTAATCTGTAACCTCTAGACCCCCTCTTATTCCTGCAATCCATCTAGCTAGATACTGCATTGCACTCCTAATGCACATTTAAATGTTTTATTAGCGTATCACTAGGCTCATTATCATAATATACAAACAAAACCATAAACAAAACCATTGTTAATGGACTTTAATAAGAGTGAGTGCTGCCACCTGTTGGCAGAACCCTATATTGTCACACTGCTGTAATAGCAGAGCTGCTATTACATTACTGATATCATTTCATCAACAGTTTCTACAGGTTCACATTTAGATTGTGTCGGTATTTGTGGTACTACAGTGCATCACATTTTTTATTTTATTAAGGCATTTATAACATCCGTTTCTCATCAAACTGTAACCTAAATATAATTGAACTGCTAGAAAGATGCCTGTGTGATTTTGCTTTGGTTTACAAGGCAAATGCATTGCAGGTTTTGAAATAAATGACTACTTTTCATTGTGTTTATTCAGTTGAAAAAGTTACATTCGACTGCTGTCTCTTTTTTGGAAACGTACTGTAAGGTGATAAAAGGTATTTGATTCAAGGACACCACTGCTGTACCCGAAGACGTATAATCACTTAGCACAATGTTGTCATGTGAATTACCCGCATGTTAGACTCGGATACCTTGTCAGTTGTTCACTGTCAGGTGATTTCACATGCCATTAACTCATTTTTTTCAAGGGGTTTAATTCCCAGGCAGTGCCGCTCATTAGGAAGCACAAACCCTGCAACGACTGAAATCCCTGTTGGATTCCAGCAAACACCCAGTGCTAGCAAAGCTACAGACCTGATGTTACAAGAAATTACATTCACAGTTGCGTCTCCAGTTTTGGTAGCTGACACGCGACGCGTTGGCAGATTGAGTGGTAATGGCAATTATCAGCTTTGCACAGAGTGGAAGAGCAAGGTAAATCAATTCGATGTCATTCAGGTTTAACCTTGCGATGCACGAGTTTCAATTAGTCTTTTCCAGCAGTGAGGTGCTAATCCAATTTTAGTTTTCAGGAAAGGAAACAATCCCAAGTCAGTAGAAGGTTTGACAGATTGATGGAATAGTGTTATTATTATTAGCTGTAGTAGTAGTAGTAGTAGTATTACAGTATGTTGGGGTAATTATTATTGTCTTTTTGTCTCTGATGCAGTCACCCTACATGCTAAACAAAGCAATACTGAACATACAAAGCATGAGCACTTTTAATTACACCCAAAAGTTAGCGTTTTAATTTGGCATGTTTTTACCATGCTGATAAGATTAAGAATGCATTTCAACTCTCATTCTGCTATGCTTGACTACTGTATACCGCATGCTTTGATATGATTTGACCTTGATACAACACTGTGAACTTGGTTTTTGTCTTAACCAGGATTAAATATTAGTTTTAAACACGTATTGTATTGCAATATGTGAGACAGCACTTACAGGCAGGGTCTCCATGCTCATCACCACACTGCAGCAATACAAACTAAAAAGAGAGAGAACTGGTTCACACTACTGATTTAGAGGTTTTAGATAGCAAAGAAAACAGCTTCCAGGCCCCTGTGTCTGTCCTTGTAATGGAAGAGAATGAGCTGCTGTGCGAGCCCACAGGCTTGGCTCTCTCCACTTCTACTTTTCATTTATGCCCCCCCCCCCCCCCCCCCCGAACAGAAGGAAATACAATTTCTGGAATGCCTCTGGTCTTTCATGGATTGGCATATTCCTTGTATAGCTTCTTTATACAGCATCCCTTTATAAATTGACAACAACCCCAAACACTGTGCTGAGTTCTTTGACCCTTGCTTGACACGTTTTCTGAGAGGTTGGCTTTCCAGGCCTTTGAACCCCAGGCCCTCCCATTAGAAGCCAGGTGCTGTACTTGTGTTTCTCAGGTTGAGTTTGAGAAGCCCCTGTCTCAGGAAACCGCTTCTCTTTTTTTTTTTTCAATTTAATATAGAATAAAATAAACGTGTTAAGTCAGGCTGTGATAATGAACCTTGAACTAATTCAAAAGGCAACCGCACCGCACCTTTACTGAGGTCATGAGACATATAGTTCAATACCAGTGGGAGTCCTCTTATCCCACATCCAAGCCAGTTGCCTCTTTACACAAAGGCGCTCTACAGATGATGTCGGTGCGCTACTGGGTCCTGGGAGAGAAGCTCGACAGGTGTCTGCTTTGAGCGACACAATGATTTTGCCTCCCTAACCCGTGGGAATTCCTGAGCTCCTGAGCTCCCTGTAAAATGAACCTTAAACCTGCCACACGTGTCTAAATTGATTTGGAAAAATCCCAGTCGCTAGCTGTATTGCTGCAGTGCAACACACACACTTCAAAGCTACCAACTGGACACCAATAAATATTCATTCAGATACCACCTGCCTAGTGATAAATAAAACTTCCCAGCAGACCAACATTAATTCACAGTTGGTATAAGGCAGATCTGATTTCCAAAATAAAGAACAGGCTATTGTTTTTTATTTATTATTGATGGACAGTTCATTTCCACACCCATTTCCACACTCTCAAGCACAGAAACGGGAGGGATGATAATGAACAATGTGTAGAATGTGCTGTTTAAACCAGATCTTGAGCTACAGCTCAGCCCCCCTACAGAGAATATTAATCATCCACTTTTACCCTCTCATTTACGCACATCTCTGTGCTGTCCCTGTAATTGATTTAATGGTAATGGATATAAATGATTCTAATGGGTGTCCTGTGCATTTATATCAACGAAGCGCTCAGGAGCTAACGGATATCTGTAGTGGTTAACGAATAGCTTCTCGTTGTTTAATTAATGAGGTTCTCATTGAGCATGCATTCAAAATCCATTCTTACACCATTATTAGGAATTCTTCATAAAAAAAAAAAATTGTATTTTTATAACTTATTTAGTAACGTATAAGAATGTGTTTGACATACTAATCTCCTAGAACTTACTTTCTAAAATATTTAGAACTATGTTGGCTCCCCAAGTGTCTTTTATTGAACGGAGCTCTTTTTAAAAGACCATATCCTCAGTTCAATGTGTAATACATATGAATATATCTGGATGGTAATACTAGCACACAATTCAAAATGGGGTGATTAAATCAAATGTCATAAGCCTACTATATCATGTTCAATACACAGCTTTAGATATAAAATATGACCAGTATTTTTTAAAGGCGGGCATTTTTTTAAATGCTTTCAAAATGCATTTTTTTCCCCAAAAGGTCTTTGACTGGGGTAGATTCCTAGAGCCTTGGTTGTGAGTAATAGGATCTGTTGGAGTTATTTCTGCCCTCATTGCCAAAGCAGAAAACAGGTCAATAACCCATCATTAGAACAGCTTCACACCTCACTGCTTTCAAATTGACTGCCTGAAGGTCCATTTGAGGGATTAAGGAAAAAAAGAGCAATGCCATTTCATGAGATGAAACAACAATGCTGATCTTTTTTTTTTTTTTTGCCTAGGAAAACACAAGTCATCTTCTGAAATGCAAATTAATTCTCCCTTACCTAACTAATCAAATTTAGCATGACGCCAAAGTTTCCAGAACCTGGCAATTGTGATTGACTGAGAGACAGGAAAACAGCCTGAGAGTTTTCAGTTTCAGAAAGAAGAATGAAATAGGTTTTATTAGATACTGCATATATGATGCTCCAATAACTTTTACAACAGCCACATTACTACAAATTGCCTTGTCAAATGACACTCTCAGCAATGCTTCTTAAAATGGCTGCATCATTGACAAATGCAAAAGCAAACAAAAGCAGACAGGCAGGCCACCAAGTTTAATTATAAGAACATTCTAAGAACAAAGCTAGCCAACTAATCACTCCTTTACAAACATGCACATGTATATTTCTGATCCAATACTTTCTGCCTGTTACAGTGAGATGAGACATGAGCATGTCTGCTGCATGGACTTAAAGTCTCACTCAGACTAATTTCACTAAATATTCTTGACCAGGGTATGAATCCTCTTGGAGATGAGCAGTTCCAATGTAATTCAGACAGGGAATAAAGAGGATTTAACTGGAACAGATGGCCACTGTAGAAAATCCTTAGATAATTCGAGATTTAGCTGAGCTGCATGAGTCTGCCCAAAAACAATGAGCCACAGACAGTAATGGGTGATTAATTTGCTTGTCCCAGACTGTTGTAAATGTCATCAATTCAGCCCAATGCTGTTTGTTACATAACAAAGTAGCTTTTTTCGAAATACCGTCACTTATGAAATCAGTGCATGAAACGCATGGAAGCATTAAGGAGATGCAATGAAACAAATCTGAGCTTAATCTTCCTGTAATATTGTTTGCGCTGTAATGAATCGCCCGTTGTCTGTCTAGATCACATTGCTGAGACCGCTTTTCGTCTTCCTAAATTCAGAATATCTGTAAGCATAAAATACTAGGAAGAGAAATAGACAGTGGCATGTAGAAAAGCGAGCACTAGACGTAAATAAAATGGCAAGCTTACAGAATATTAATCTTTTATACATTACTTCACTGATGATCTTCAAAAGCCAGTGTTAATGGGCACTCGTATGAGAAGTAACATTTCTTTTTTGACATGCCATCTTTATCACAGTAGAATCAAACCCATACAGAGTGGTAATTCGTTGCATTGTGCAATACGTATTTATTCAGAATTCATGGTGCTGCCATTAGTGGTAATGGTGTGGTCTGCTAATGGTTCTGCTGTGATTTCCTCTGGGTAATACACTGGTATCCCAATGGCTTTTCAAACTTGTTTTTCACACTTGTTAGTGTAGACCCCGCAGCCCAGAAGTTTTTCTTCAGACATTTTCCCCTCCCGGGTTCAAACTGTTCTGGATCTCTGGAGATATACCAGCTTTTTTCAATTGAATAAAGGTAAAGAGACAGGGGCATCACTGTGAGCAGCGTGGTGGATAGTTTCAGACATTGTCATGCAAGATGATACATACTGTTGGTTTTTCAAAATCCATTATGGGGTCTGACAACGTCAAAACATGTCAACAGTGATGAAAGCTTAAATATATAGTATGTCTAAAAAATGACTAATTTGAGAAACCGATATGCTTCCATTTCTTCGTAAGGCGTCAATAATTCCCCATAATAAAACCCCCTGAGTCTTAGAAAAAACAAACATGTGTATGCTAATCTCAAAGCCTACGGATGAGTCATGTCTTTTTTTCACAGTTTATCTTAAAGAAAAAAGTCAGAAACAGAACTGACGAAAAACACCAAAAAAGAAAAACATTTCAAATCAACAGAGACTCTCAAAAGAATAGAAAAGGAAAAAAAAATGATGTCACTCAATCTAAGTTTAATGCTTTAGCACATCCCAAGAGAATCGGTACTGTTTTCATGATAGTTTTATTATCTCTCTGAGCATTTTAAATCAGGCTGCCCTGCTGGCAGGATTAATGAAATTCCAAGCCTGGGCTTCATCTCTAGGTTTTGATGAGTTTCTGACAAGTGTTGACAGATAGGTGGAGCTGCCAGTACTGTCACCATCATGTTCAGCTGATGAATTGTTAAATGAGACAGAAACACAAGAGTTGTGGGGCTGCAGCATCAGCCGAGAGCAAGTTGTGCTGCAAACTCAGCTGGCTCTTTCCATAAGACAGAGCGTTAATCTGGACACCACATCCATCACGAGCGAGTAATCATTACTTTTTGTTGGAGAGCTAAGTTTGTGCTTGTTGATTTGTGCTGAAACTTTTCCAGCAGAAATTCAAAAGCTTCACTTCAGAAACTCAGCTTTTAGGTGTCGTCGAAATGGGATGTAGCATGGTAAATAACAATCTAATCAAAGACAACAGTAGATGATACAAAACACAACATATTAAACCTGTGTGAACAATAACAAATGCTATTAAGCAACCTTGCAAGACTGAAACAGATATAGGATTTGAGCTGAACCAATCTGTATTTAGTGATTTGTAGTTTACATTGTTTTAGGATTCACAGAGGATGCAGAATGAATGAATGAAGGTCAAGTGGGTTATTTATTCATTAGTGATAACCACAGCACTCAATGAAAGTTTGTGGCATGTTGTGTGTTTATATATATATATATATATATAGCAGTGTGGAGTAGTGGTTAGGGCTCTGGACTCTTGACCGGAGGGTTGTGGGTTCAATCCCCAGTGGGGGACACTGCGGTTGTACCCTTGAGCAAGGTACTTTACCTAGATTGCTCCAGTAATAACCCAACTGTATAAATGGGTAATTGTATGTAAAAATAATGTGATATCTGAATAATGTATAATGTGATATGTTGTAACAATTGTAAGTCGCCCTGGATAAGGGCGTCTGCTAAGAAATAAATAATAATAAATAATAATAATAATAATAATATACAGTATAAGTACAGTACAATGCATGGACAAGCCATTTAAACCTAAACTAAACAGCAGGGTATGTAGAATTGCTACATTTAGAGCTACTTAGCAACACAGCGTAATTTTGGAACAGTGCAATTTGCTGATCATTTTGTCATGAAATTGCAATGAATGCAAGATAGATTAAAAAACAAATGCAAAAAAAGTGATATAACCATATTCAGCTCAATCGAAAATAATAACAAAATGAACAACCATTAAAAACCAATAAAAACTTTTTTTTCAGTTTAATAGAAGTTCTTTTGCTTTATGATGTGCTGCGATTATTAATTCAATATACATAGTGCTTGAGTTAAGGCGTTGCTTCTTTAGTGCAGAAGATTAACACAACTATGTATAGCACCAAACGACTCAGCCAAAAGCGGATTAGAACCGGGATGTTTAAGGACAGCATCCTCTTTACAGCCATTTGATCCATTTCCACTGCTCCCAATTTAGCAGGCTTGTCTGTGAAGTTGTCATACACTCTGAGCCTCTAATCATATTGCTGTGGGTCTACACAGCTGCACTTATTTCTCTCTCAACCAGAGAAACTTTAAACTGGTCTGGTAATCATAATATGATTATACTCATTCGAGATAATCTCACTTGAGTTTTAAACTTACACCGTGGCTAAAGAATGCAGACAAATTCCACCCAGAGGGAGTAATTAAAAACTATGAGGCATGATTTGTCAAATGAGGATAAGCAAAGTTCAGCAAAAAATATATATATATATATATATATATATATATATATATATATATATATATATATATATATATATATATATAGTGTTAGCTGTACAAGGTAGGACTTAAAAAATGCACCATAGGCACACATGAAACTGAGGTAACACTTTACATTAAGTGTCTCTAATTACTGTGTATTTACATAGGGGGGTTAGGGTTAGAGTTAGGGTTAGGATTAGGGTTGTATCATGCAAATGCAAATAAATGTACACATTAAGAACATTTACTAAGTGACTACTATGCAAATACACAGTAATTAGAGACACTTCATGTAAAGCATTACCCAAACTGACAGGTACTCCTTTTCTACATCCACATGAGGTCTCTATTCAACCAAACAGATTGCTGCTGTACGGTGTGTGTGTATAACAGTGTGGAGAAAGTTCACCACACTGCATTGCAGTGCTACAGTACTTACAGAATACAACTTTTTTGCTGGTTGGCCTCATAATGTACCAGGCAACACAGGGTTAAATCTCCAGACAAGGAGATTTCATAACGCATGAATTTTAGAAATAAATACCAGGAGGACAGATGATTTATGTACAGATCTATTCGGATTTTCCCTGGAGTGTCATCGAATTCCATCATGTGATGCTATGAAATGTCAACCACATCGTGCAGCACTTATACGTCATGCCCTTGACTTGAGCACAGGGGTGACGCTTCCACCCAAATACAATGCGGATCACTCTGTAAGTCAACAATAGGATTTATTTAGTGCACTGCTCCCTGCTGTGTCTGTCCGTGTCACATGCCTAAAGCCTGCCTACGAGGGAGGAACACAAAAGCCTGAGAGTGTAGTTCAGTTTGTATTTCACAGAGGTAGGCCCCCCCCCCAATAGCATGATGGAAATGACTTGTGATCTCTTGTGACTGGATTCTAGCAAAGGGAGAGGCTTGCTTTCCCATTGACGAGGAGTTGGGAATTGGAATGGAATGTACTGGTTTCTTACTGCATAAAGAGCAATTGCATAAAACATCCGCAGCAAGTGATTACAGTTTTTAGATTATACACAAACCAGCATCAAGTATAGAGCTGCCATGACCAGTTGAACACTAACACTAACACAAGTCCTTACACGGCTTTGCCACCCAGTCCCTAATGCATCTCATTTTTTTTGTAGAATAAAAACAGCCTCACTTCAAAAATACGTATTCTTTTTCTGCTTTCATTAATAAAATAGCATAGATAAGCCAAGTCAGGAATATGAAACTGCATTTTAATAATAAAACAGACGTTGAAATAAATCATTTGTGCTATTTGAATGGGGCCTAGGGGTGAAAAGATATTTAATGTATGTACCCAGTATATTTATTAAAGGGTCACTTTAAGAAGAGTTCACGTAAGGCTTGATATATTTATTGCACATTGATTTTTATCGTTATGCAGTGATGTTTTTTTACCCCACTTTGTAGTAAAACTGCAGAAATGATGGTTATTTATAAAAGGAAGAAGAGAAAAGGGTAACATTTCCAGGTGGAGGGGGATTACAATTCATCTAGACTGTGGTGCCAGCCTAATGGAAATCCCTGACAGCTTTGAACTCAATCTTCATACATGTTCTCAGATATCTGTGCTTTATTTTACAGGACACTTTTTTTTTAGTTTATTAACTGTTAAACACTAGCATGGTACCAACAGTGTTTATATGAACCTATATATAACACTAAAGGAAATACATGTCATCAGTTTGACAAAACTACAGTAACATCTTTAAAAAGTGCCTTTAAACAAACTGAACTCCATCGCAATGATATCAATTGACATGGGGTTGATATTCCTAAAGTAGGGATCTGATGTTTCAGCTGGCCTGTTTGTAATAGTCTATAAATACATTATACAAATACATTAGTTAATGTTAGTAATATAATTTTAGCAGCTCATTAACAAAAAATACCTCTTAAAATAAATAAATAAATAAATAAATAAATAAATAAATAAATAAATAAATAAATAAAAATAATATTTTGTGTCCTTGGCTTGGGTGATATTGCCAGCGTATAGATGCTGGGACAAAGCTTACTGCTCCTCACCAGTCAGTCCAGATAATACGACTCTGGGCTGAAATCAAGCAGCACAGGACTCCGTGTTCAGACTGAAATGACACTCGGCTTCATCGCCAATTCATTCCAATCGGTGGAGCGTGGACAAGAAACGGGATGCAAAATGAATCAATTTTGCAAAGATTTAACTGGCGGCACTGAATTTCATTTGACGGCCCTACAGAGAGGCTGGCGGGATGTTTCAGTGAAGCGTCTACAGCGCAGTCCATGTGCTTATCTGTTTCCTGGGTTCACCTGCAAGTGTATTCCAGGAAGCACTACGCTGTAATGATCTAATGCTGTTAAGCTGTACTGTTTCTTTAAGGTGTTACAGTCGAAACCACTTTGAAAATGCTTGGCGAAATCTGCGCCTCAATAAAAATAAAAAAATAAAAAAATAAATCTTGCAGTTGTAAACTTGTGTACACTGTCTGTGTATGAAAATAAAACACAATAAAATAAAATCTGATTTTTCTAACATTTACATAGGGTAAGAGGGCCACCTGGTGGTTACAAATAAAAACACATCCTTGATGTGATCGCTGTTGAAAGATGCTGTCGAAAATGTCTGTATTTGAACCCCGCTTACTACAATGTTGTTGGAATTACAATGCACGAAGCAATTAATCAACCATGCAACACTTTACAGTGTATATATTTATGTTCATTCCCCCCTGCCTCCCATCAGCTGACTCTGCAGTGCAACACAATTGACACAGAAAAGGTATCAAGCATCCCCTCACAGTGATCTGTGTAGCATCACAGCTCCCTCTAGTGGACACAAGGTCACAAAATCTCTCGAATTGCATGAAAACAACCTTTCTGATGCTAAGAAACAATGTTTCCTATCACCAAATGGAATAAACATTCACTTTAACTAGAAACCAAGAAAAAAAAAGTTACTGACTGGCTGGTAAAAGCAGGTGACCATTTATACAGCTTTGTATTCATGGGTCTTACAATATTATTATTATTATTATTTTTTGCTTATTTAGCAGACACCTTTTGTCCAAGGTGACTTAGAGACTAGGGTGTGTGAACTATGCATCAGCTGCAGAGTCACCTATATCGTCTCAACCAAAGAACAGAGCACAAGTGACTTGCTCAGGGTCACACAATGAGTGAGTGGCTAAACAGGGATTTGAACCAGGGACCTCCTGGTTACAAGCCCCTTTCTCTAACCACTGGACCACACAGCCTGGTGTATAGCTACTCTCCACATGTGGTATCCAGAAGAAGACTAGAAGACTAGCTCTACCTCCGCTACGCTCCCCTGCCTCCAGAGCCCGCTCCTTCTCCACCCTCGCTCCGCAGTGGTGGAATGACCTTCCTACAGATGTCAGGACTGCCCAGTCCCTGACCACATTCCGGCGCCTCCTTAAGACTCACCTCTTCAAACAGCACCTGTAGAACTCCTCTGTTTGTATCCTGGGACACTATCACCCTTCATGTAAATGTGCTTTATTTTGCTCTTATCTGCCCCCTATTTTACTGCATTTAATCCTGTACTTCAGAATACTGTAACCTGCCAAGTGTTTAACCTGTAGTACTTTGTATTTAATCATATCCTGATGTCACTATCACTATTATCTGCTGTATTATTGAATTGTGGTTTGTCACACTTGTACTTTGCTTGAACAAAAGTTATTGTATTTCTTGCTCTTATTGTATTACTTGTATTGTAACACTTGAAATGTATTTGCTTACGATTGTAAGTCGCCCTGGATAAGGGCGTCTGCTAAGAAATAAATAATAATAATAATAAAAGACACCTCTAATGCATAATACAAGGTTAAAACCTCACTACTGTTCAACTCAGTAAGCGCACAGCAGACAGCTACTGCTGATCCACATTGGAAGAGCTCGTTATGTCTGAGTGTTTCAAACCTTAAGGCATGCTGGCAATGGGGCTGCTGCTTGCTGGAGTTGTATATGTCATGCAAAAAGTGCTCAGAAATCTGTGCTGTCTTCATAAGGGACTGACATTTAGCGGTCAGATAGCCGTCAGCATTATTGCCGAGTGCAACGAATATCAATCAAATATGAAGGGCACCCTTCCTGAGTTTCTTATAACACTCGGTTTAACACTGCTCCCTCCTCTAAAGACTTTAACAAATGTCTGTTAATGGTATGGAAATGAAAGACGTCAACCATTAATCTGACTATTTCAGGACATCTTTAAGCATATTGGAGCAGCTTCTGAATGGGGCATGCAGTAATGTGTAATTAATCATAATTATAATTGGCTATGTCTCCAAATGGCATTTTAGCTTGGCACACCGAACAAAACTTGTATTTCTGCTGCATCAAATAGTTTATATGCAGAGTATATATATATATATATATATATATATATATATATATATATATATATATATATATATATATATACTTATTACGTTACTTATTTCTGAATTTGATCACAGATATTTGCCAGGTATGTGTTTTCTTTTCAGGTCAGCCTGTAAAAGCGTCTTTCTTGTTTGTCTTGCTGCTGTTTTGAGAAAGCAATAAGCCCTTAGTCTCCACACAGTCTGGTGTCTGCCTTTATTTATTATCATCTTGAAGGATGGTGACTGTGAAAAGCAAATACATTAACGACAAGTGTCAATGGAGCACAAATAATTGCTTTGAAAATTGTATTTCTTATAACCCTTACTCCTTTAATGCAACATCTTTGACGGTTCACAGTTCTAGGTAGCAGCCGGTAATGAGTTTTTGACAATTCTTCTGCTGTGTTGGTTGTATCGAAAAACCCGGTGTCCTAACTGGAAGAGCAGCCCTGCTTTCTTTAGAATCTGTAATGAAAAGTGTAGCATAGCTATGGGATCAGTACAATGTAAAAAGGTGATTCCACCCAGGGCACATTGCATTACAAGACTCAACCCTGGATCCCTCCTCAGTCTTACGCAGGACACTCTACCAGAGGACACTACCAGCAGGGCTGGTAAAAAATTTGTGAATATGGCCCAGCATGCACTGCTGATAATTGCTGGAGCGTACTAGACTTGATTTTCAAGAGATGGCCTCTCGAAATGTGGTACTGAAACTCGCCATTGGGTTACATTAAGTTATTATTATTATTATTATTATTATTATTATTATTATTATTATTATTATTATTATTATTATTAGTAGTAGTAGTTGTAGCAGTAGCAGTAGGAGTAGTCGTTGTAGTAGAGTGGTAACCTGCATATCAAATGCACTTCCTCGGAGTTCTGAAGTCATTCATTTTGAATTCAGCCCTGTTAATTCTGGTGGATTTAATTACCTGCATTCACTCCATGTTCCTTTGTAACAAATTATGTTGGCATGCATTCAGGCATGAATTAACACTCCTCACAATCCCCTGGTGGGTATGAATTAGTGAAGAATAAACAGTGAATTCATTAGGAATGGATGGAGGGGAAAGGGGAACCTGAATGTTTTTAAATCATGATGAATTAACAGGGCTGAATTCAAAATGAATGAGTTCAGAACTGAGAGGACGTGCAGAAGATATTCAGGCGTTATTCCTGTGGGATTCACCCGGAATTCATTAGGAATTTGCTGCCATTATTTAGTCTTCTTCTTCTTCTTCTTCTTCTTCTTCTTCTTCTTCTTCTTCTTCTTCTTCTTCTTCTTCTTCTTATTATTATTATTATTATTTAGAGAACTAAAAGGAAAGGTTTTTCGTCATTTTATTTTTAGTTGCACTAAAATGCTATCAAAAAGCCTTGTTTCAAGAAATAGCATCTCATTTGGGGTTGATTTGTTTGGGTGGCAAAGTTGTTTTTCTATCAGATCAAATCAAACACGTCAAAAACAATGACATTTAGGTTACTTGGCACACCTCCTCTCCAAAGCTTTGATGCGCATGCTGTCTTTAATATCGTAAGTTGTGTCTTTGTTTCCCCACCGAAACTTCTAGCATTGCAAAATTTAAGTTGTAGAACTCAGCAATTACATATTTTAAATCAAACCACTAATACTGATTGGACACCATTATCTGTAATGTATTAAGTCACCAGTAGATGGCATTGGTGTATATAACTATGGTTAATTCTGGGCATAGCCAAAAAAGTATGGGAGGTAAATCTAGAAGATACCCCCAATACATCCGGGCAAAAATACAAATAAGCTCAGGGAAACATTCCTGTGGACAACCAGATTGGTTCATAAGGACGATTATGCTTGCATGCACTGATTTCTTTTTCCAGTGTTATCAAATCACAGCATTCACTGCAACAGGCAGCCACTCCTGTGTCTGTGGAGAACGGGGCTCCATTAAAGATCCTCATGGTGCAATATCTACTCAGCCATGCGCTTCCTGTGTTAGTTCTTCTTGCTTCAATGGAACTACACAGCCTGTCACACCATTTAAACTTACCATTCACAAAACAAATTACTTGCAAGTGCAAGTTTGATGCTGCAGACTCTGAACTGTGGTGAACGACAGGCAGTGGGGTTTAAATTAAACGTATCCATAATTTATCTAATATACAAATCTTGAATTACTTGTCATACTACATTTTGGTTAATCTGTAAGCATTTTTTTTTGTCATGCTCCATAGACAAAATGCTGATCTGTGCTTTTTCCATATGGAGATAACTTTTACTCTAACACGACTCTCATTCATTGGTATTCATCAAAAGCTGGGACCTACAGCTTCACTGCCTTATGTCCAGTATTGTATGTGCAAGACGACAGAGCTCCAATCAAATCACACAGATTCACGACTCCAGAATATCCCTACTGCGGATGTCAGAACTGAAACATCCTGCCACACGCGAATACAAATGCTTTGCAACAAGCAGCTATGCTGCCCTTCCTCTTTTGCAGGAATGAGAGGAGCACTTGCTATAAAAACTCAGTAAGCAACATAGTTTACTTTGTAGGTAAGTGTCGCGGTGAGAGTAAGTGAAGGAGACGCAGGTGGCTTTATAAGCATCGTAGAAGTCTTTGTCCACAGTGAACAAGTGGTAATCGGCAAAAGCTAAAAAGGTCTCAGCACGCAATCACTTATTTTTGTTCCCTGTAGATTTTTCCCCTTTGAAGCACACTCTTTTTAAAAAGGTTCTGATGCACAGCCATGTTAAAATAGTGCAATGCTTTTACACTAAAAATTACAAATCAGTAAGAGTATGTATGCATGTCAATATGCAAGACTAAGCAAGAACTACCTGTTTGTACCATGCTTCATTAGTCAGCATCAGCATGTTGCTGAATAATGCAAGCTGCTTTAAAATAATAATAATAATAATAATAATAATAATAATAATAATAATAATAATAATAATAATAATAATAATAATAATAAAATCTGCTTTTGTGGAGCCACGTTTAATTTCAGAAGAACTCTTGTGCCACCCAGTGGACTGATGTAACATTGCAATGCACGGCCAAATAAAACTCACCAGTCAATTGTGCAATTTACCCTAGCAACCTGGAAGGGCCCAATTTAATTACAATGCAATAAATGGAGCGAATCTGGATCGATTTGAATTCTGAGTCCTTATGAATGATGTGTTCATTGAATAAATATAAATATCACTCCCTACTTATTGCATGGGTTTATTTTCCTATTATTGCTAAAAAGCATTTTCTCATGTTAATTGAATTGGACCCTAGGTGTCAATACACAGATATTACAGAAGCTTGCAAGAGCTTCTGAATGCATTTCTTTTAATACATCAAGTCTAATAATAATAAACTGTAGCTGCACATTGTCTATTAAACTGAGGGAGCCACTTTGTGCCGTGGAATGTGGTTTCAGGAAGGCCACTAGGGGAGACTTGGGGTTTAATGCAGCAAAGTTGCCTCAAACTAGGTCTCCTGGAACCAGGTTTCAAGCCAATGTTCCTGAAAAAAGTGGTTTTGTGTTCCCTCAGTTTCTAAGTCAAAGAACAGGTTCCTAACAGCAGCTATCCAGGCATTTCACCCATGGCCCAAAGTGTGAACTAACTGGCAAAGCAATCAGTGTCTGAAACCAAATGCTTTGCAGAAGGCAGGTGAGTTTTGAACAGATCATGACTGGCAAACAATATGGGCGACCAACAGAGAGCCCAGTGTCTTTTAAAACCCTGGATGTCATCCCAGTCCCTGTGATCTACAATAAGAGCCTGAGGAAGTTACTGCACAGAGTGGCTCATTAAAACAAGAGTTAAAAGAAGTATCCGATGGGGTACAAGCCATTGGTTTAAGAAATAGAAAGTCGTATTGTACTTTAATTGGAGGAATCGTAAACATACTTCAGGCACTACCTGAAAGAATCCCACTGTGTCTACAGAGATGTCCCATCATTCCCCCTGCAGGACACCTGGGGTAGGTGTTCTTAGCTCATGAGCGTTTAATGTCCTGAGAGCTCTGGGCAGGCAGGCAGACACCACCACTCCTTGTTGATAAAGCCCTAAAAATCCCAAAGCTTTAAACCATCTTGGGACCGTCTGAAATTAAGATGTACAGTACATCCCTGAAAAACACCACTACGATACCGTTACAATGCCAGTATAATACCTGGCAATGGTCAACCATACTGCATAGCACTGGCAACAATATTGTACTACTGTGACACTACTGCTACCATGGTACTGCAAACGTTTTCAAATCAGACAACACTTTGCAGCGCATACACATAGGAACTGTGTTCACTACACTCACGTCAAGGAGCATTTACGGCACAGCTGTGCTTGGTTGTTTCTGAATGCAGCCACTAGATGGCAGTGCTGTTTTTTAAGTAGTTTTAACTTTTTATTTTGTTCCTTTCAGCACAGGCTCTGGGACGTTCAGCTCATCCCTTCCTTTTTCTGGCTTGCCAAGATAATCATGGGACCTGACCCAGTATCTCAAGTTCACACCGGGCACAACTCTGTAAAGCTTTAAAAGAACAAAATCCAAATTTGGAAAGCTAGCCGCTTGTTTCTACAGGGTGCAGCACAAGGCATCCTAGGTATAGGTGTTGATATTGCGTCTCTCGATTCCTTTCAGGAGCGAATTGGGAAGTGTGGTGCAGCAGGGTGTGTCAGTTGTATATTCCTGTAATTATATCTGTGTGAACAAAGTCATCATCAAAACAGATCACATTGTGAGAAACAGTAGATTTACAGGTAGTGTTGGTGGGTAGCACAGGTGAAAATGAACGACAAAGCCACCTTTCTAAAGGAGGGTACAGTATTTTAGCAGCCTGCATAATTGAAAATAACGTTAATTGGTGTGAACACACCAGAAAATGCACAGAGGAGTGATGTCTGCAGGAATAAATTGAAAGCAACGTTGCAGACTTGACGTCTTATTAGAAATGATCAGGCTCTTCTGTTTGTCTAAATGGAGTTCTGCACTGAAGTCTTAAAGAATAAAAGATGACATGGCACTTGAAAGTCGTTGCGTCTGGCAGCCTCGGATCGTGCTGATAGATGCTAATAGTTTTCACTCCACTGAACGCCACTGAATCTGCCGCAAATGTTTTCTCCATTAATAAAAGGGAAGAGTTCTGTTTAAAGCCTTGGAGTGCTTAAGAAATCATTTTAACTACTCTGTCATCCTCTCCGAGTACCTCATTGTTTTATCCCATCCTTCTTCCAGCAGTCTGGTTTCCGTTCAGGGTACAGGCCTACTCAATCCGCTCTTCACCTCTGTCTGAGTTCTACTGGTAAAAGATGGATGTTAACTGTACAACGCCTGAGAAAGGAGCCTCCCTAACCCAGTATGGCAATTTCTTAAAAGAAATCCCCAAAGAATACTGGGTGCCCAAACCCCACAACTTTTTTTCCAGGACCAGATAACCCTATTTGGACACATTCACTGTGAGGTTCCACAGTTTACTGTGGGTTGGCTCCTGGCTCCTCGTTACACAGATTAACTGTTGATTGGAAGGAAAACCTCAATGATATCATTTGTTTTTAGCTTCTTTTGGCCCAGGACTGAAGAACAATGACTTTAAGAGGGTTGACTGTAAACTGGCTTAAACAATACGCCTTTCTCCTCGGTGGACAGCAGCAGAGAGCAAACCGCTTCAGCCTGCTTGTCAACGCAGCACACAGTGCAATGAAATAGGCTTCTTGAAAGAAATGCCCTGTGCAACAGAAGCAAGCCCAGGGGAACTCAGTCTGATCCCCATTGCTCATCTCTGCTCCAGCGGGAAGGTAGAGACTCTTATCATTTTAAGTGGATATGATTTAAATCAGCAAAGCCCAGAGGAACAAGGGTAAAGGTGTCTCACACTGTGTCTCTTTCACAATCTATTGCTGAATTCACATGCTTCCTCTGCAGTCTAGTCAATCCCATTCTCTCCACACTGCACGGCTGCAAAGCCAGTGCTCACTACCCATTCGATTGTATATTCTTTAAGCTTGTCAAGTAGGCATCGAAGTCCACCCGGGTCCAGATCAAATTAATTATAAAGCTGGAAATCGAATTGTTCTCCTACAGGATTAGATCTAATGATTTTATAGCTGAATCTGTTCATTTCGTTTCAAGACACTTTTTTCCCCCTTCCTTCTCAAGTAAAAAGAAAAGTCAGGAAAGTTTGGAGAAAACATATGGCTTTGATCAAACTGTGTTTTAATAAACTGCACCAAGTACCTGTAAGTGCATATCTAATGTATAACTGTATGACATGCTGTGATATTTAAAAATAAAACAAAACAGATGTTCACTTTCTTGGGATCAATTAATCATAATTTACTAAGAACAGCTGCTATATTATTTAATGAATATTTTATACATTTAAAAATACATGCAATCTTATTCTGACAGACATAACTGAAACATTTATATATATATATATATATAAATCTAAACCTACAACCCAACCCACACCATCAGTGATAACTATTACATAATAGGAAAAGTATGATAATAAATGTTACAGCATTTTTTTTTAAGTCACTGTGGTGAGCCGACAGTAGGACCAGTGGCTTTTCTGGTAGTATTTTTCATCAAAGTGGGACTTTTAGTGGAGGAACCCAGCTCCCTCAAAAATGTTCTTGTTTGCTTTACAAACCGAAGAGGGATGCGCCTCATTAACTAAGATTCCCTTTGAAACGTTGGCTTCATCACGTTGCCTTTGCATCTTGTTTGCAAAGACCTATTTTTGGCCCCTTGCAGCCATGCCAGGACACACTGAGCCACTGTAAGTGTTGCAGTAAACACTGAGCTCCTGAACGCATAACTGAATGTGTACGGCTCATTTAAATTAGACTGACGGCTCTTCTATGCTCAGTGTTTTTCCAGTGTCTTTGCTGATCTTGCTTTCCAAATTAAACCAAGGACCTGCAGCTCAACGATGCTCTGTATTACTGCAGCCTCACCTTTGCTGACATTTAAATGTCATTCGACTTTACAGCTATCCTTCACAGGAATACTTTAGTACTCGCTAGCTATACAAGATATTTAATTCCTACTGGAAGATTACCACACAGTCATTAACCCAAATGTAAAAAAAACAGAAAATACAGAATCAAACCTAATGTGTCTTGGGAGTAAGCCGCTGATTTATAGTGAACCTTTTTTTTTTGTAGCTGTGGCATCTTGGAAAGGTTTATATTACCTGAACTGCAGGGAATTCTGTTCAAAAAGCTCTCGTCTCCAGCGCCTCATATTGCCACATCTCTAACTTGAATTCCTTATTGGAAGTTCTATGATCTTTGCAGTCAACAAGTGCCATCAATCACATGGAATGCTATCTGAATGGCTACACATGTACTCAAGAGTGCCTGGCACAACCATTGACATAAACTCCCTAAGCACCTGTACTTCCCTTTTGTACTTGATGTCCTTCATCTAGTGTCACCATGAGATTTATTGTACTTTCTGAGTTCTTTGTTAAGCGCAGTCGCTGTGAAAAGTGAAGATGAGACCTGGTTTCCCCAAGCGGTGCAATGATATGGTTGTAATTGTGGTTCATTATGCATTGACAGTGTACTCAAGACCATTGTCACACTGTTATGAGAACATCATGTCAGGAAGAATGGCAGTCTCCACAGTGTTAATTTACATGCAGAACAACCATTTTATGGCACTATAGGGAGTTCAATGTCTCTCTATATAAAAGAGCATTGCAGAGTATAATTTTCTTTTCAGAAATGGATCTGCTTTGATGCGTTGGAGAAATGATAGAATCAAAAATCCCTCTGATCTTTTAATGTACTTTTTTATTTTTATTATAAAACATTTAAATAAGACAGGCATTATGTGGGAGAACGTGAAGGTAAGCGCCTAACCTTCCAATACAATTACATTTAAATAGTAAGCAGCTTTTTGTCCTCCTTGTCATTTCATAGCATTTGCAATCATTCTGGGTGCTTCTGGAATTGGTTGCTCCAGTATGGAATTATTCTATTTTTTTTCTCTAAATCTGACTTTGCCTTGCTAAGAGAATACCTGTCCAGGTATGTGGTGAACAGCCTTTCTCATTCCATTCAATTCATGTTACAATAGGACCTTTCAATTCTGCTAGACCCACGTACTCTCTCGGTCTATAAACATGTAGAGTAGGGGTTTATTACATTCGAAGCTTTGATCCTTTCAGTCCTAGATTATTTTTGTCAAGCTGAAGAATAAACTCCTTTTTTGAGTACACATGAGAATAGTACCATTTCTTCTTCTTTTCTTTACATATATTTCTACACTATGTCAGACTGGAGCCTAGGAGTCCCGTGAGGTTCCAGCGTGATTTACGATGACATGTGTTAACATAAGTTCTCACCAGGGCTGAATGTTTAAATTGATTTTAAAATACACAGTTGAAAAAATACACAAACTGCCTCTATATGCATAATTGAGGTTGTATCATTGTAAATGCAGATTTATTTGATGTTTTATTGAATTGAAGGTGGGAAGTTTGAGCTGTGCCTTAAATTCGAAGGAATACAGTATATTTTTTTTCTCTCGTGTCCCCTCCCGGACTCTGTATAAAATGAATAAAATGTGACAGGAAGCAGCAGTATTACACAAAAAAATAGCATACATCATTATAAAAAGGATCTTTGTTTAAAAAAGATTGCATTTATAAAGCTAAACTGATTTATAAAGCTAAAAAGCTAAATGTCAATTGAACATTTACACAGTAAAATGCAGCAGTACCGAAATTGCTTTATCAAAACATCAAAAACAATCTGTAAATACGTCAAGCCCTAAACAAACAAAGACAAGCTAATTCTCAGATATTTGCATTATAATCCACAGAATAATGAGGGAGCATCTACTTTGATTTTCTAATTTATGTCTATGTGGACACATTTTCTTTAGGAGCGTCGTCTGGTGGATCATATCTCAAATAGTTACCTGCACCCCACAGATGTTACAGCATACGGAGCCTCGTAAAATGGGAGTAATCAGCTCTGAAGCTTTTCCAAGGCTGGAAAGCTGTTGTAGCCAAACAACATTAGAGTGTAAAGGAGTTCTTACTGGCGTTTTAAAACTCATTCTCTTCCATTGTATTAACATTGTTACCGTGCCAAGTCTTTTCCTCACTTTTTAATGCAAATATTTCAAACGCTCTAGATGAACTGCTGCATGCTGGGACCATTGGAGCAGGTCACCTGGTCTAAATGTAGCTATACTATTTGGGAGTGTGAAGCACAACACTGGTAGCTCCTGGAATTAGTAGCAGGCTGTCTAATATCTATAGTGCTGTCTGTGAAATATCTGCATAACCCAAGTCGAAGTATACAAGCAAGTACCAAAGCATTTTCAACTGAAGAAAAGGAGACAGTATAGTAGTTAGTGCTAATAAGCATGTCTTTATAGCTTTAGTTGGACACTGCATTAATTAAACGCTATTGCCACAGCAAATAAGGGAATACACATAAGGGCCGATTGTAAGGATATATGAAAAGTGATTTGCGGCTGCAAAACACCCACGTTGCTGCCAAAAAACGTGTTTAGCTGGCATGAAGTGGGACTTTAGCGGTCACTAAAAATGCAGTGTATGTAGAGAATGGTTTTCACCTGCTGTTCTCTGCTATCAAATTAGCACTTTGCCATCATGAATCCATTTAAATGATATTGAAATGTATTCAAATGAAGAAAACGGCATGGAATTGGGCGGGGATCTAGAATACTAAGAGGGTGCAAACATTATAATGTGATGTAAGGATTTTGCCTTGCACTTGGGCAATTGCTGACCCTCCAGAAACTCTGCACCTTCTCTGACAAGGTGCAAACCATTGTAGAAGCGAGTAATTAAGAGCTAAAAGCACACAGCTTCAGAGACCTGTCACTGGCCTCAGGATGGCTGATGTGGTACACTTGCTGATGCGGTAACGCTTGGCTCTTGTTGAGGACAGGCAGGAGAACCTTCAGAGGAGAAGGGCAAGACAGAGAAGAACCCTGTATGTTCAAACCCAGGGTCACTTTGCTTGGGATGGAGTCTCCTCTCCGCTTGCCTGTCCAGCATGTTCCTGCGCATGTTCAAACCCAGGGTCACTTTTCTTGGGATGGAGTCTCCTCTCCACTTGCCTCTCCAGCATGTTCCTGCTGCAGGTCCTGCCACCTTTTCATCACCTGGTTGACTGTCCTCCTGGTAACACTGAAAGCATCGACTTTCTCCACTAGAGGACCATGTTGGCCTCTTTGGTAGCGACCTCAGCTGTAAGCACTCTCAGCTCCTCCTCAAAAAACTTTTCTTTTCCGCCAAAAGGACTTTGCTGCACTTCCTCTGACATATTTTTTTGTTTGGTTTAATTTACGTTCTCCACAAATCTCATACAGCGCCTACTGCTCTCTGCACTCATAACTCACCTCACCTCTGGGCTGTGCGGCCGCTAAATATCCCGATGCACAGGCGGCACTCATTGTGAACCTCGTTATTATATTTGTGTGTGTTGAGTCATTTGCATTGATCTTAAGCTTACATAAGCCGCAGTGCAAATTAATTGCCTAGCCACTAGGCCATTTGGATTTTGCAGCCACAGTTGTTTGTACTGTGCCTATCCTTACATCAGTCCCTTAATGTTATTGGATAAGAATAAACAACAATAAAATATGTATGCAGCGTAATGTGTTGAATGGCCAGCAGGTGGCAATAAGGGCTTCAAACAAGCTCCCATTTTTCTCATTAAAGATTCACAAACGCACTACAGAGCTGACCTGTTTGGCCTTTCTGAAAGATGTGATAATACCATACAGGTTTGTATAAAACATAATTTACACTTGAAAGCAAAGAGGGCCACCACATTGGACTGTGTACATACAAAATGATAGCAAGACCATATTGAGATCAAGCTGCGGAAAAACACCACTGCCAATCAATTGAGAACAGGCATCTGGAGGGGGGGCGGGGGGGGGGAATCTATCCATAGAGAACGTACAGAGCGTTTAGATGTTCCTTTTACAATCTTTGCTACAATTATTACTGATGGCACTGCATGCCAAATTCCCATCATAATTGAATTTAGCAACAATTGTATTGCCCCTAATTCAACACCTGCAGGCTTTATTTTAAAGAAAAACCTGCATGTGTATGGAAGTCATCAGTTAGAATAATTTCCTGGGCTGCTTTCTAAAAACACAATTAAAACTAAAACACAGAGATCCAGCTAACTATTGAAAAATAGAAATTAGATTCTCGGATGAATTCCCTTATGAGACCAAGCCCCAGCACTGTGGCCTATAGACAAGTAATTAACAATCGTCAATACTGCAAAAACAAAATGTGTTCTTCAGAGCTGTCGCTCGTGAAGATGAACAGACATTGGCTTTTGTGGGCGAGTGGACTGAATGGATGTGGAACAGCTCCAAAACGTTTCACATTGTGCAGTCTGAAACACGACGTTGCCAGCCAAGCAGAACCGCCACTAGAATCAGCTTTTAATAATGACCACGGGGAGGAGGAATTTCACAAGCAACAAGACTATGACAAAGATCAGCTTCCGAAAAGATCCCCACATACTGTGCATATGCTCCTCTCCCTCTGCAAGCTACTCATGCTTTATTCATAGCCGTGCAACCTGAGAGATGACCTTTGTCAGTTAAAAAAACTTGGATTGTAAATGTGCTAAATTTTGACTGCAGAAGTTTTAATAGGTGCAATGTATAGCTTTTTTTGTGGTTAGAGTTTCCTCTTGTGCATAGCAACTGTGCAGGTGACAGATTTCAGAGATAACTAGCATAGGCACTGTACTGTACTTCTGCAGATGTGGTTATGGAAAATAAAATATTGCACCAGGAATCTGTCTGGACTACACCTGTGCTGCTTTTAGGCAGATCCCTCGACACATATCCCTATTGATAAATACAGGTTGCCCATGCAGATTGCAAGGGCTGACTACAGTTCAAATGTACAGAGAGAACCAAGCCTGCTTGCTCAGCGGCAATGATTGAAGTGGAACCTTAAATCACGCCTACAGATGCGCAGCAGATGCTGCGGTCATTAAAAGCACTTATAAAAAGGACGACACAAATCAAGTGGGATTATCGTTTCATCAGACCTTGGAAGCTCAAGAAGAGCTTGGCTTTTTCCCGGATGAGAGACCTCCAGAGAAATGCTACAGGAATGTTGTTGGATTCACTGGAATCCCTGCATCACTTACAAATGAAACAAATCGAGCTGCCTTCTGTATTGTTAGAGGGCACCGTTCTCTTGTACAGGTTTGGGTCTGCTTTGTGCATATTAAAGATCTCAACATGACAATACAGTTCAAATTCTGCCCCAAGGAAAGGATTACATGGATACATTTATGAGTTTGCATCTCGTATTGGTTTTATTGAAGAAAAACACATTACATTACAAGATTCTAATTCCACCCACATCAGCAGTGTACAATTCTTACACACGTCACACCGGTTCAGAGAGCAATTAGCTGTACATTTTCAGCTAATCTACTCCACCATGCTATTTGCTCAATTAAAGGCAGTGATTTCACAGTCGCTGATGTTTTGAAAGAGTCAAGTATTTTAACACGAAGGACAAGCAGTGAGAAAATGTCACGATAAAGCTGTGTATATACTCACCTTACGTCCTTTTTCCCTACATATCAGTACAGTTAATATATCTAAGATACTGTATATACAAACAGACAAGGTCTTGATTGGTTTCTGTCAAGGGATAGTAAAGAAATAGACTAAATAAAGTCTCAAATGCCAAACAAGTAATCACGGTGAGGCAAAAACGTTCCTTAATAAGCTATGCCTTTGATCATTATAATCTCATTCCTTCAAATTAACTTCCTTTTTGGTTTTCAAAAAGTAGGTACTTATTTTCTAGAATTACTAGTGCACAGGTGAAAAGATGAACCATTGATATTGAAAGTAAATGAGGAGTGAAATCAGTAGAATTTCTTTCAATTGAGTGACAGCAGGAAGCGGCCAGGTTTAGGAAGAGAGGAATAACATTTTCTGGGTATATATTTCATGTACTGATCACATTTATAACCTGTTTCTGCACAGGCCGTGTGTGATGGGCTTTTTCCTGCAAATACATTGAAGATCGCCATTTGTTTTATATACAATATAACCTTTGGCACGAAATACATAAACTGCAGTTACAATATTCTGAATTAAAGATTTCAAAGATGATCCTTCTCAATGTATCTAAAACATGTCTAAAGCTAGCGTATACAGTGCTAGTGTTTTATACTTCAATGTTTTAGTCGAGTGGACAGATAAGAGCCTCTGAGTTCCTGTAGCTAATACACAGCTGATTAAAATTCACTTTCCATTAATGGTTTTCTCTTTTCATTACCTAGAGTTACTACGAAGAAGAAAATTGACTCTGTTTTCTAGCTTGCTAATGACCCAGTTTGCCTTAGTTTTCAATTAGTGTTTAACGTGGGAGAAAAAGCAATTGATGGTGTGTTTTTTTTTTTTTTTTTTACAGAACAGTAATTTGCAAATGTAATGTCAAATCAGCAGTTACCTCCTTGAATAAATAAACTGAACTGCTTCTGAGAAAAAATAACAGTTCATTCTGAAAATAAAGATGTGTGTACTTATTACGTAATATAAACTGTGTTTCTGGATTATAAAAGGGAAGAGGGAGATCAGTTTCCGCTGCACAATATACCGGCCACTATTTCTCTCTTGCAATACAACCATTAAAAGGAGAAAAACGAGAAACTAAAACTGAGAGCAAGGTTTGAAACTTAAAACACAATGCAGTTTGATTTACCTTTGATGTATTCTAACGTGTCTATAGGGATTCTACGGAATTTATTGTATGCTTTTCAAAGAAAAAAAAAAGTTTCTTCCTTTGAAAGTCTCTCCCTTAATCAAAATGGCATACCACTAGCTTTGTTCATTCTCTACGAGGTGGGGTAAACACAGTCACACACAGCGGTACAGCGATCGAACACTGTTGACTGCTGAAAGAACTATTGCCTTTTTCCAACAACAGAAAGTTCTCAAGATGACAAATAAGAAGACGTCGGGCTGGATTTGGAAACTATGACACAAGGAAACACGAGTCAAATAAAATATAGAATCAAAAAGGAGAGCAAAAATATATGCTCATGTTGTTCAGAAAGGAGACATCCACAAGATTTGAAATGAACAATTATCTATTGCATTTGACAGGTGACCATGCCCATAATGAAGCGTAACATAATTTGGCCCAAAGCCTTGTCCATTGGAGCTTGATATCTGCCCCTATACGCTGGCTGAACTATGATGTAATGACTATTGACTGAATGACAGCTAATGCCAGCGGGCAGGACAAGTGGCCCTCTGGGCCACCTTCCCCCTGGACAAGACTCACTGCAAGGTGGAGGCAGGGAAGGAGGAGGACCAAACAAAGAAACGACAAGGAGGTGTAGACGAGAGGGCTATTTATAAGAACAGTATGATTACGTATGTGATTAGTGGGTGGATCCTCCTTTCAGAAACACAACATCGTTTCCAATAAAACAGTACGAGCTGGGAATACAAAAGAGTGGGAGCAACTGGATTGGTAAGTAAACAAATCCTGAATTTAATTGACTTCAGGAAGGTGTTTATCAAAGACACTCACATTACAGATGGGAACAGCAATCAACAGCGTGTCTGCTTCTCATGCTCATACATTAAAAACAACACAATCCCTTTCACCTACTGTGCCAAAATCACTTCTTCATTCCTGAGCTTTAGTTTGGAAACTACAGCTATGGCCAAACGAGACATAATTGAAAATGAATAATTTAGATATTTTATTTAACATCAAAGAAACTACAAAATGATATCGCAAATGTCTACCAGAAGCCATAGCACAGTATTTCATATTAGATTTTGAAATGTCACATTTTTCAGTTTCTCAGGTTTTTTTTTTTTCGTTAAGTATATGGAAAACTACAGCAGGTTTCATTCGACTTTATTTAGCAAAATGAGTTAATTCTATAGGGTGATGCAAAACGCTTGACCATAGCTGTCCATTGTAACTCTGGGTTAGAAATGGTAGTGAATGGTACAGTATTGTAAAGCTTTGTGAATACATGAGATAAGCAAGCTAAATTACAGTTCAGCATTCCCAAGGTCATGTTATATCGAGGGTACAGTTTGTAGTTTTGACTGCATTTTATTAAATATTAAAAATGGAGGGGGGAAATCAATCACACACAAACACGCAAACAGTACATAAATAAATACATACATACAATTTGGTTGCAAACTGTAAGTGAGTATACAGAATAGTAAAAGTGCCGAAAGGGTGAAGTGTAATATATTTCAGATCAGAAAGACAGAAAAGTAACTGTACATGCCCGGGAGAGATTTAATATGTCCAGTGGAGTCCAACATATATTAAGAGATTCTTCACTACCATATGTTCTGCCCCTGGGACTGTAGTGGTCGCAAGATGCAACTTGGACTAAATATTTAATTATCTCTGCTCCGCTATGCTCTGCTGGGTAGTCACTTCAAGGCAGCACAGCCTGCACCTAGAAAGGCAAGTAAACTCCAGTGAATTAATCACAGATCTTGACTGTAATGTATCCTGCATACAAGTATGAAAGAATCATGTATTGATGTAGGAAATGTAATAACTAATTATCAGAGACTCTTGTAGCAGACTACCGTGCAGAAACTAAATGAAATTAAGTGTGAAGCAGCCATTTAGCCCATACAATGAAAAGACAAGCTACAGAGATGTAGCCAAAAGATGGTGATAACCAGAATACTGTAATAGGTTTAAAAAGACACTGTTGTACTAATTAATGAAGACCCAGTGTAGCAATTGGCTGATCACGCCAAATGGTAAAGGGGAAAGTATAAGCTGACCTTTGTGGGTGTCAGGGAAAAAAAGCATTTTGGGGGTCCCCAAGTGGCCCACTTGGTAAAAAGCACGGCCGCGTGGTGTGCAGGGTGATTCATTCAGTCAGCGCAGTGCAGGTTGTCCTGGCTATGCGAAGTTGCCGGTCTGCGCTGGGGATTTCATAGGGAGTGTCGCATTGGTTCTAGCGCTCCTGTGTGTTAGGGAGGCAAAACCAGCAGAGACTGTTTCTCCTCATCGTGCTACAGTGGACCCTGCTGGCCAGGCACCTAGTGAGCTCAGAGCGGACACCGGCAGGGCTGGCCTTTGTCCTCCAGAGGCCAGTAGCTCGCTGACATCCGTTCTGGAGTTCCTGGGTGTAGAAGAGGAAGCTGGCTCGGTCGTGGGATCTGAACCTGTGGGGAATTGCTGCAGTGAGGGGAAAAATAACTGGACATTCCGATTCCAAAAAATTATTACAAAAATGTAATAAAATAACTGTGTTTTAATTGCATGAAGCAAAATAATGAAAACCGTGACTGCAGGTTACACAGATGCTGATTTTACATACAGAGTAGTCTTACTATTTACTGTTGCTGAATCATGTCTGCAACATATTATGATAGTTTAAGGAGTGCGCTGTTACTTGTTACTTGTACTTGGAATTGCTTTTAAGGAGTATTTAAAAAAAAAAAAAAAAAACATTATTAAAATTCAATCAATCCATTCATTGACGTACTTATTTCAAAACAAGAAAAGCTGTCCTGCTGACTAATCTTCCCATCAGCTTTTAAAAAACACAATGTGGAAGTGAACTGCCATTGTTTGGTACTTGATTGTAAACTGAGGGAAGGACCCCTGTTTGTTCTGAAATCAACAAGTTAAATGAATGGATTTATTGCCAATAAATATTTCTTAAAAGCAATTCTGAGTAAGAGTAATGAGTAACAGCAGCCTCCTAGTTGTGATATTTGAATCCACGTGATCTGATCATCAGTCAAAAGATAGACTGCCACCAGAGTAATGGTACTACCCAAAATCACAGATTGCTGCAAGATTCTCAGTAATACAAAAAAAAAAAAAAGAAAAGTTGTCTCAATCGTGTTTCTATTATGGCTATTTCTATAAAAGACAGTATGCATGATGGGAACTGACATCACTTCAGTTTATTAATGACCCCGCATATGTGGATGGAAATATGAAAAGAATTGCAGTTTTATTTTAAAAGAAATTCACAACCGTATGTGGTACACTGCAGGAGGCAGCAAGGACTGTGGCGAGAATGCTGGGTGTTGTAAAGCACTCCAAGTGCATTAGCTGTGTATTCATGTCCCCCACTGGTGCTTAAGATAAAGGAAGCTGTGCGTGTTACAGGTCTCTCAGATATCTGTGTGAAAGTGTCCTGACACCAAGCAGAAAGGGCATCCATTGTCAATATAATGGTGTCTTTTGGTTACCATGGCCAAACTTCTATCCTATCAATACTGGATGGATGGATGGATGGATGGATGGATGGATGGATGGATGGATGTACATGCTTTTCTTTAGTGCCAGACACTATTTAAATAGTTCTCTTAGGTAAGTCTTCCTGAAGTGCCTTTACTAGTGGAAAACAACAAACTCAATAGTGGCCCCCACAATGGTAAACTTGACCATGTTTTAAATAAAACAAGAATACAAAATAAAAAAAAACTGCAGTAAAAAAAAAGAAAGAAAATCTGCTTTGTAAATGAAGTCAATAGTCAGGAAAACTGCTCATAGATACCAATGAATGAATAATGTCCCAGATGAAATTGCATCCAATTCTGTATTCAATCTAAAATCATTTTTGATAGTAACCGACCAGTTATAATTCCTAGTATAATTCAAGTGCCATTACATTCTGTGACACAGGCTTAAATTAGAAACTACTTGATGAAGATTAAAGAATACAGTAATAATTCATGAAATATGCCTTTCCAGTGCTGTGATGTTTTCTGTATGATTCTCATGTAAGCAGAGTAAATCTTGTTTATTAAAATTATGAATGTTGTATATCCAATTCATTACCTTGCTCAGTCTCCCAGACGGATATTCTAAACATCTTTCATAGAATATTGATTTGGCGTTCCTCTTTTAAAAAGCAGGAAGATGTTATTTAGCAAACAAACCATTTGCACATTTTAATTAGCAATAACTCAGACAGCGTTGCCATCAATTTGAAAGACACTTACAGAAAACCTTTTTGTAAAGATATGAAGACTGATTTCATCCTATTACTAGAAAAATGAGCTTCCTAATTGGATTTGCTTGCATTCTTCTTATTAACTCAAATTAATTAGTATAACCACATGCCTCGCGCATTCAGATTGGGTCAGAGAACTCTCGTAACCTAGCCATTCCATTTTAAAAATGAACTGCTTTTGCTGTTCATCATTACCTTAGCACGCATGGACTAATAAAGCCTTAATACAGTCATTTGAAAAACAACCCACCATCGCCCAGCCCCCTGTAATAGCACCATGCATTTGAAAGCGTAATAAAAGTACAGTTTAGGGATAAACCAATAATATCCAGCATTCTATTACTGTAATTCTTACAGACTAAAGCATATGCTGTATTGCAGTTTTAATACCATGCTATTTGGGAATTTAACTGAGCAATGTATTGCTATGAGGAGGTGAAACAGTCATTAATATCATCATAAAATAAAACTTGTAATATCTGTAGTGTGCTGTGAGTGGACTATCATATAAAGGCATATTCATGTGTGTGTATATCGGGCTAGCCTTTGCGGTCTTGTATTCCGTTTTGCAATATCTTCACAGCGTGCTATCGTCCTGTCAACAGCCTCCACCCTGGTATATTGAGACCTTGATTTAGCTGTTCATTGACTGCTGTCTGCCAATTTGGGGGTTAAAAAGGGGATGGGGGGTTGAATTTTTCATACAGTTTTGCACAGATTCAAAATGCTGCTGGCAAGTTGATCAATTTCAACATATGAGATTATCAAAGCGCATTCCAACACTGCATGTATAATTAGAGCGCTATCATTAATCATGCGTTTCAGGGATGTTCAGGCTAATGAGATTCACAAAGTGTAATGTATTAAGCCAGTGTGGCACTAAGCACTCTGTTTATTACACCCAAGTGTTCACATTATTCAGAACTCACTGACTGAGTTTGATTTTGATTTATCTCGGGGTCCCAGACAGAGGCACAATTGTGAGACAATAGCCAATTCCTGGATGTCTTGTACTTTGACATACAATAGTGACGTTTGCAGACAGCGGCACTATTGTATGTCACACAGAGAATGTGCTACTGAACGCATCATTAGGTAGCATTAATTCATTAAAATCACTGGATATATTTACTGTGAATTATAGTCATTTGTCAGCATAATGGTTACTAATAGGATACGTAATGCAACTTGTATCTCCTGAATGGAAATGCAACAGCAATTTTGCATCTTATTTAATCCTCGAATAAATACGCCTGCTGTAACTAACGGTAAAAGGCAGGCCTTTAAAAATTGTTGATACACATTACTCACAATGAACTACTGAAACAACACTGTCTGCATGTATAACCCCTAAGCGACCTCCCCTGGCCTTTGCTTTCATTTGCAAGTCACCACAACCCTCATCTCCATCCCCACAGTTGCCCTTTGGTCTTGGTCATTTATAAAGCAATAGTCCTTCTGCAAAGCAGGTATGGGTCAGTGATTATGTGTGACTTGCTGCACCAGCTATTAAAAAAATATATATATTTTCAAATTTCGCTCAAGTTGGTATCAGTATGGTTGTTCAGAAATGCAATTCAGTTGTTTGTTTAGATCAGTTCCAAGAGTTCAGCAACAACTAAACAAACAAACAAAAAAAAGGACAATTTTCTGACAGTCAGTGGCCCAAGAGAATTTAATCTACGGTTTCAATTACAAGGACGAGAACAACAGTACATTCAAATGTGCAAATTCATTTGAGGCTTTCGAAAACTCTGTAAATATAAAATCAGAACATGATGCACTTGGGAACTGATTAAATTGAAATCATAATGCCCAGACCATGGGAGGCAATAAAACAAATATAATGAAAAACAAGCAAGTGAACACAGGAAAGTTAAACAAAAAACAAGCACTATAATACTGTTGTGAATATATTAACCATAAAGGAACAAGGGTTTTGGCCACACATCAGTATTCCGTCAGTAAAGTATTCAATTCAGTGCAGACTACTGGAAAACAACAATCTAAAGTGGAGGAGCCCTCTACCAGCAGGAATCATAGTGGCTTCCCCAGTCGTATTTAGAAGTACCAGTATGCGCATGACTCCTTTGCAGTTCATACCCTTTTTTGTGCTTGGGGGTGTATTGTTTATCAGTTAAAACTTAAAAAACAGGAACCCTAACCATGCTCCAGCAGAACTGGACATGATTCAAACACTGAAGATCACAGAATCCTGTGTTGTTAAGAAATGAGAATTGGATTGGTCAAGTCGTCTAAATTCCTCTGTCAGTCGTGTATTCAGCTCAAAAGCATTCCTAAATAAAAAGCAACAGAATTTCTCAAAATGATTAAAAACATTAGGCAAGCTAAAAATCTCTTGAGTTGTACTGGAAGCTATTACACATACAATACATTCAGGTTCTGAGTAATAGTAACAGATATCCTTTGGTAGAGATACACTAATCTTGGATTTTAAGATAATTACAAGTATCTCTGAAACGATAGTGATGATGGTAATAGAAAAAAAGATATCCTGGCTAATTGATACTTTTCATGTTGATAGCGCACACAACCCATTTGCACACACTAATTACTTCCCCACAGTATATGTCTATATATTGCCTTCGCCCTGTAAGCATGCAAAGATAACATTATTTTTCCGAGATCCAAGTCATTTATGTAATAACCCTTGATAGTGCCCATGAATAAGATCTTACCAGTCCTAGTTCAAAATACTGAGAAGGGGGAGGAAGGGTCTAGAAAGCCCACAGTACCATAATCCTTAGAGATCTGATCATATAAAAAACAGTTACAGTCATTAAAATGGAGATCTTGCAGACCATGATTTGAAAACACAAGAATGGGTCAATGTGATGAACCCCACCAGAACGGAACAAGTCTGGATTTAATGAGAGGATTTCACAACAATGGAGAGTCCATCTGGATTGCATTAACCACTTCTTCCTGATTATCAAGGCAAATTTGCTTATGCTCTAATACAATCCAGCTGTGGTTTATCAGTTTGATCATATGAAATCTCTTAATACTGCTGTTCCAATGTGTGTCTAGATACACTACATCCGAAAAGCCCTGTACAGAGTTGAAAAAAGTTTGTTTAGGTACGGTTTCTGCTGAAAAGCATTCATTCCAATCTCGCTGCACCTCCAAAACCATATTTCATTAAGGTTAATATTTGTTATTTTCTTATATGTTTTCTTTTTCTATTAGGTGTTCAATCATGAGGTGTTTACAAAGGTTATTATGAACTGCCTGCAGGCATTCAAAATGACACTGGCAGCTGCTGAGAGAGCGAAACAAACCAGATCACGGTATCACACCAGCTTGATTAATCCAAGCAATAAAATGGAGACAGCATCGACTCATAACTGGCACGATTGAGGGTAATTGAGTTTCAAGGGATTTGCAGCAGCATTTTTACATGTCCTCTCAATTAACATTACAAATAGCCATTTGCAGGTTTGTATTGAACTGGCTTTTGACTGAGACCGCATGAAACGGCTGCTTTTTGTAGAGATGAGAGCTGCTTGCTATTAAAGAAAACCTCATTATATTGAGATAGTGTCTCACCTCGCAGTAGTCCGCCTGGGGAGGAACAGAGCTCAATGGAGAAGGGGCTCCACCAAACTGCACATCTTACAAGATTAAAGCATTAGCCCCTGAGAGACAGGGGCTGTACTTTCAAATAGTGTCTGAAAATCCAAATTTAAACAGAATGTAATAGGCAATTACCTAGCAGATGTAAAGTCTTCAGGATCAGGTACTGTGTAGCTGTAAGGGGTTTATTTTCAGAAGGTTGCTTGCATTTTTCATGGTGAAATATGGGTATTTCTTCTTCCTTCTATATCAATACAGTATGGCAAGAAAAGGTGCAAGCACATTTCTTGTAATAGTATATGTCTAATTCATAAATAGCTGGAACATGAGAAAGTATTAGGGATTTCGTAAAAATAAGGTGGATCACACGCTGCTGATGTGAGACATGTATGCTTATATAAATGATCCAATTCCACATGGGAATATCGTTTTACCCATGTGAACAACTCTATATTACATTGTACAGTCATCCTATTATACAGTACATACACATTCAGAGTTTTACAATAGTCTAACACTACTGTATTAGAACTGAATTCAATAGAATTAGATGCAGTAATCCCCAATAAATATGCATGACAACAGTTAGTTGGCACTAAACGACATGCTGAATAGACAGGGGAAATGCCTGTAAAATATCACATAAGCATGTCTGGCTGCATTATATGCATCACATTACAGTGGTGGCAAAGCAGTCATAGCTCAAAGATATTTGCTTAAACTCTATACAAAACGGAATCCATGTACGAATGCAAAGTTTAAATAGGTGCACATAGGCTGCCCGAGGCAGTCACTGCATCAGACAAACTGACAAACAGTGTAGCTTGTACATTTTGAAAGCCCCAATACAGATTAATAAACAATCAACTGAGGAGCAGAAAGAGTGAAATTGAAGCAGGCATGGATCTTACTTGGCACGGCTGGACTGTGCAGTGAATGTAGTTAATGCATGCGTGTGGCTCTTTGCTCTCTCTACACTCCTATAGGCATTCTATATTGTGGGGAACCCCCGTGGATTGCATTGAACATTCATCTGTGGTTTTACGGAGATCAACCCTAAAATAAATGGTTGATGCAATCCAGGGTGATTTCCCTAGTCCTGAAAAAAAAATGCCCAAGGCTGTAAAACACAAATCCAGCTGTGGTGTATCCCTGCAGGGCAAAGCCTGATCAACTTGACCCCTAATCTACTTCAAAATAAAACTGTATTCTTTTGCTGCAAAGCAGATGTTTAAAATCTAGATAGAGTACACCAATCTTCTTGCCAAACAATACTGCTGGAAATGATATGCACAAAATGATCATTTTCCAATACCAGTTCCAATGCTTATGTTTTCCCTATGCCACATGCTGCACAATAAGTAACATGTTTTTTGGAAGTGTTACGTTTGCTTTAAGAACAACTGACCTTTTTTCCCCCTCACCAGTTATCAGAGAGACAGTTGACATACCCACTGACATTAAAAAAAAAAACATGATAGCATGTCCGCTAATCAGGAGTGGTAATCCTTTTTCATTTGTGGCAAGCACACTCCTCAAATATAAATCAACCTCCTATTAAATCGTGCTACGTTATTTGACGGGCACTTGATGGGCAATTTACAAGCGATTACATCCAAGCGGCTGACGGATGAAAGAAAAAAGCACAGCACAATGGGCTGCAACAGTTGCCTCTTCCCAACATCAGTTTATCATACTGATGAGAAATTAGGCTGTCAAAGAAACATCAATAAGAGAGGCCTCAGGCAAGCTTCCAAAGGGATGCAGGGAAGCACTTCCTGCACAAACACCGATAGAAAAAAACTAAAAGATTGTCTAAAAGTTTCCAATCTCTTTTAATTCTTTTTTTTGACCACAAGATGTTTTTTTTTCTCATTTCATGTTGTTACAAGCCTTTTAATAATTCACAGTATCACCACCTTAAAAGAATCACGCCGATCCCTATACACATTTACATAGGAAGAATGATTATTTGTTTTAGTCGACTGCAAAGCAAATATAATTTCTTGATCTGCTTAGATACTATCTTGTGGTTCTCGAGGATATGAATAAAAGAGCTCAATGTAAAGCATGGGTCAGATGCACTGAGGCTGTACCTGTCCCTCCAGATTCGCCATCTTGAGGACATAAATTGGATTTCTGGGCAAAATTGACACAACTGTGGACCTTTCAACTCTGACAACACCACATCTCCATATCAATATAGATAACGAGAGAAGGGAGGGCAGCAGACTTGCAAACTATTATCACATGATTTGCAGGAGGAAGACAGTAAGTTTGTTACAAGCTCAAAGCAAGTTTACAGCCAAGTAAAGGCAGATTTAATATATAGGTCCTATATATATATATATATATATATATATATATATATATAACCCAGAACCATTCAGAATGATTGCAAAACACCATAAAATGTATTGGAACTAGAAAAAAAAGACAATCAATTACAATCACATCTTTTTCATAATTAACCTTTTAAAAGTAGATAATCTGGCTGTATAGACATAATGTACCAAAAAGTAATGTTTCTTTAAAAAAAAAAAAAAAATTATATATATATATATATATATATATATATATATATATATATATATATATATATACAATTTTTATTTCTCTAATAAGATGCAAACAGTAATTTCCTAAAACAAAAAAATGTGTACAGTACAGTAATATTTGTCAATATAAAAGAATATTATTAATACCGTGTCATGAGGTCTTTCTTTCCACGCATTTTGATTGCCATGAAACCACGCAGTACTGAATGTGAAACTGAAATCTCACTTACCTAAAAAAGAAAACAAAGAAAAGGAAGCTGTCAGATTAAATTACGAGCATCTCGAAATATATATATATAGAGAGCAACATTCAAGGTCATATTCCTAAAGCACTTACCACCATGCTAAGCTAACGTAAGCTTTTTATAATTCTAAAAAGAAAAACCTTGATGTTAAAAAGCTTTGAATACATAACTCAGGCAGTCAAGAACTCCCGCGAGCACCTGTTGTTTCTTTCTAGTTTCGTAACATTAGCATTTTTTAAACTTACTGCGTGTGCACAGGACACGTTTAGCAAGGTTATCCTAATTTAAAATGACATTGCAAACTTCTTTCTAGAGATGCAACTAAGACACAAGGGCGTCAGGGAGGGCAATCTAAAGCCACAGCATGTGCTGAGGAAAGAATACAGACACAATCAGAGACGATCGGGGATGGGTGCCAAAGCAGTCCTGTGGAGGTCAAGCCTTTTGCGGTCATTAAAAAAAACATGAGTGTGGAACAGCAACAATGATAAAGCTCTGTAGGTTTAGGTCAGAAGACCTAGTCAAGTGATATACTCTAGCTAAAGGAGCATATAGATCTAGATGTTTTTCAAGCTCTTTTCACGGAAACGCAATTCAGCTTTGAATACCGGATCCTTGCTTTGACCTTTAAGAACCTGGCCAAATGTGTCATTTAACCCTGATGGTTTCATTCATAATGTTTAATTGTTCTCTTTTTTTATTTTACATTTCTGCGATGAATCCGTGAGTTCTCTGTTCATCCGCTGTGTGAGCTTCCCCACACAGCCCTGAGGCGAGCATGCCTCAGTCCTGCCCTGAAAGAACACAACTCCCTTCGGTGGTCAGACAGAGTTCATCCAATCTGAGACCTCTCTTGTAGACAGCCTGTGTTCCACCTGTGTGCTCTGCATTTAAACCCTGCAGGCTTCCAGAGATTAAAGGCTAGTGCATTTACCCACCATGCATTAGGTTTTCTTGTAGTGTGTATCTTCTTCACAGTGACATATTCCATAATAATTAGCTCAATTCAGAATTTGCACAGGGACACACAGCACCTCTCAAGTTCTATGTCCTTCAATTGTGCAAAGTGAATCTTGCATAATCATGTGTATCTACAGAATGGTTTCTCTACAATACAGTTCATAAAAGAGGCTGAAATACAATACATCAACAATATTTTTAGCAGTAGTGCATGGAATTGTTTTATTAGCATATTAATATATTTATGTTTAATAAAAGTGGTCACCACTATTTTCTTGATTTGATATGTTTATTTATTTTACAAGCCATCTGTCTAAAAGCAGTGTGACTGTCAGAACAGATGGGAATCCATATGAAATAAGATTGGACTGCTTGTCGTAGTTCTTAATATTCTGACTATAGGCTTTGTTCAAACTACCTGATAAAATCTTCACTCCACGATATGATGCTCCAGTTTTGCTTCTGCTGGTGCTTGACTTGGGAATTATTTAAGCATGCACTTCAAAGAGTTCAATAAAAAAGCAATTCCAGCTCAGAATATTAATTTACAATTGTCTAATATATATATTTGCAGCTTTGGTGACCATCTGTCAAAATGTCAACCAAGATAAACTGTGTTCAGCAAATTGACTTTCAGTCACAATGTGCAATAAGTTACAGTGGTAAATGTTCAGTAACTGATGGACCACTTTTGACACTAATTAATTCAATATTCTATCCCCTTCAGTCGTCACTGCATGTATAATTAAACAATGTTAACTTTCCTATCTATGCTACATCATTGAAAATGCATTTGTATTTTTTCAAAGTGGAGGGGCATAAGTTCGCATACACATGTCTATAAATTACATTTAAAACATGGTGATATATTAAATACAACAGTGTTGAATTAGATACATTTAGTAACATTTGAAAAAGGTCAAAACAAGGTCAGCTTGGCCAACATTTTTCATTAAATGTGTTAATTGTGTACCTTATTCATGAGGCTTAAATGCATACTTTATTCAAATAGCATCTTCTCTCATATTGTAATAATTTAATATCACAGTAATAACTATGTAAATACCACTGTTCCCTGCTCTTACTTGGTAACGACTGATGTAATAAGTATGTAATTACACAGAAACAATGTTATTACATGAAGTTGTACAAAATGCCACTTCAATGTGATTAAACTAATGTAACTACCCAATTATTACAAAGTAATTGTATAACTATATATATATATATATATATATATATATATATATATATATATATATATATATATATATTCTAAAGTGCTAACATTTTATATATATATATATATATATATATGTGTGTGTGTGTTTGTGTGTGTGTGTGCATGTGTGCATGCGTGCGTGTTTTAAATTACCACTAAGTATTAGTTACAAGTATGCACTCTAATTGTACCCGCCTGCCCATTAAATAACTTGCATTAATAACTTAATAAACAAAATGCAGCAATGTGTCCCAAAGCCAGCATTGCAGGAGCAAAGCGTATTCAGCTTACACCTGTGAAATTCTAATCATTAGTCAGAGCAGATTGCTGCAGCTATTAGTTTACTCTGTGCTTTAGTGGGTCATCTCTGCTGCTTTTATAATTGCTTTAGTTCTCTGCAGCATATTCATCAAGGGGGCAGCTTGCCGAGATTCTCCACTAGGGGTCATACACTGCTAATAGGGATGTTTAATTAGTACAAAATGAGCACACGTTCCGTGAAGTGGCATCAGGATAATTTGCTGAACATCATTTAAGTGCATTTCAGTGCTAATAAATTGCATATCTGAATTTAATATGTAATATGCAATGAGAAAATTATTTGTGTGTAGCAAGAGGAAAAGATTAGACTGGAGTACACATGATGATATAAATAGCTAGTTAATATTCCATTTATTTTTGTTTGTTTGTTAATAAAGGCCAATTACATATTTAATCTAACATGACACAAGGACCACATTGCCTACACACATATTAGTTTTCTCTTCTACAATATTACCATATCATTTTGATGTTACTGCATATTAAAATGTGTGGTGTTATTAAAGAAAGCATGATGAGATTACTGAAAATTATTATTTATTTCTTAGCAGACACCCTTATCCAGGGCGACTTACAATTGTTACAAGATAACACATTATTTTTACATACAATTACCCATTTATACAGTTGGGTTTTTACTGGAGCAATCTAGGTAAACTACCTTGCTCAAGGGTACAGCAGCAGCGTCCCCCCACCTGGGATTGAACCCACGACCCTCTGGTCAAGAGTCCAGAGCCCTAACCACTACTCCACACTGCTGCAAGATTGCATTCTTTGCTGGCTCTGGGTTGGCGTAGGGTACAATAAGGAACCACATGGCACTGCTGCATCTGTATAGCTTGTATTCCTAACGTACATTAGGAAGCGTCGCTCTTTTATAAGAAGTTCATTGGTATTCTGTTGTGTTGCACAGGAACTTTTATGAATTTGCCTTTGGCACTACAGAAGAAGCTGGTTTCTTGGAACTGAATTAGATGCATATTTAACGCATAGAGCAAGAGCAATAATGGACAGATGTTGGGAAACAACAGATAGTTGGTGCCCATTACAGCAGGCCCATGCTTCTGAATGTATTTACTGTTCTGTACAGCAGTTTCAATTTGATTTGGGGATTATGAAATGTATTTTATTTGCACAATATTCTGTTGGGGACGATATCCTTTCAACATGCTAAACTTGACACAAGTGACAGCTCTTTTACAGTATATCTATCAAATAGAAGACATTATCCTTCTAAAAAAAACTGGCAGTGCAGGATTTAACAGCTTTGGTGTAAAATAAAACTAAATACTAAGCAAAAAGAGACAGGTTGCAGTGGGACATGAAATACTTTATCAATGAGGAAAATGTTGAGCATTATTCTTTTCTCATGAGCTGGCTCTTAGTACCACTTTATCTCCAGAGAGAAACCAATCAACCCCTATCGATTGCATTTGACATCTCTGCTTTCCAGCTGCACAGTCAACCCATTACTGCCACCTGCAGGAAAGAATCAGTACTTTACACCTGTATTGCACATATTGGAAAGCATAGCCATCTGCTGGACACTAAAAGCATTGCACCGAGTACTGTATCCCATTTCACTGTGGGGGTTTAAATGATTATTATGGGGTTTGTATGCAACAAGCCTGTGTAGCTGTAAAATAAAGGTAACATCTTCAAACAATGGCCGCAGATTCATAATGAAGTCTGACGGAATACCACAGGAATAACACCTGAATATCTTCTGCACTTCCCCTGAGTTCTGAAGTCATTCATTTTGAATGTAGCCCTGTTAATTCATGTGGATTAACTACCCAAATTCATTCCATGTTCCTTTGTAACAAATGATGCTGATCACATGTTAAGGCATACATTCATTCATGAATTAACACATGCATGCCTTATACCTGTATCAGCATAATTTGTTACAAAATTGCAAAAGATATTCAAGTGTTAAACAGCCTGAATTCATTATGAATTTGCAGCCATCATTTTAAAGTGTTACCAAAATAGCTACATAAAAAAAAACACATAAAAAAATAAAAATAAAAACCTGTCCTTCATGCTACCTTCATTTCTGATCTCAACGATTAAAAAGGTGAATGCAAATTAAAAATCTATTTATGTTCACATTAGGCTGACATAATAAAGGTACAATAATATAATAAGCTGAAGGTGCCAGTGCTGGTCATATCCGCAGCACCGTTCAGTACTGGGAGACCAGATTTCTACTATCTCTAATTCAAAGGGAGCTGAACTCTGCGTTATCTGTGAATTTTTAATGAAATGCAAGGAGCTTCTTGGAGAAGGTGCACTGGGTTTGCTCTCTGATCTCCCCAGAAACATGCTCTGAATATCAGCTCGTGATGAGATTGCATGGTGACTGGAAGCAGGCTTTGTACTTCGATAAAATAACAAAATAATAACCTCTTTGTAACAATATGATTGTAACGGATCGATAACATGTCACTGTGTGATTTTTTTTTTTATGATGTTACTTGAATGATGCATTGATCCCAACCTTTTTAATTCATTTTCTATAGGAAGATTTTTTTTTTTTTAATAAAAATAAATAAAAATAAATAATTTTAAAAAAATAAACATCATTGAGATATGAAAACTATGGCACTGCAAACAAAATGCTGAAAACCTTTTACTGGCTTCAATATGTTTTGTATGGACTGCCTTCCTCAACGTTTTAGAAAACAGAGTTCCGGCTGATTCCCAGTAGTGGGTAGGAAATAGCTCAATTACAAATGCCCCTCCAGCATTTCCTCCTGTGGCTCCTGTCAATTAGAGACAATACCATTTTGTCTAGCACACTGTTTTCAACAACTATGTGACCAGGGTTACTAAAACTGTTTTAATGTCTCATGCATGCATATTTTATCACTACAGTAACTCTCACTTCATGTATAGTGATGAAAGCTGGCAATGAGTTTCAAATTAGCTGCATAAAAAAAGAGGGAACAGACATAGAAAACATCACATGTCCGTATTTAATGTTCAACACAACTTTGTATTCACTTTATCTCTAGAGGAGAGCAGATGAGAACGTGGAAAGAATGACACTGTAAGTTCAGTTTAGTTTATTCACTTTGTACCCACAGGGCCAGCACAGGTACAGCTCAATCGTGCAGCACTAATACAAAGAGAGACCTAAGTGGACCATACTCAATAATAAACAATACAACAATTAATATACTTCCAAAGTAATATCAATAAAAATACACATATACACACATGTATACATACAATACACATACATATATTAAAAGATACAGATATTTATATTTTAATAACGGCAGTTTTAAACCCGGAGAGGCGTGACATGGAATCTGGAAGGGCATTCCAAAATCCCAAGGCTGTGCCAAAGAAAGAATAGCGACACAACTGAAGACGATAAGGACTGATGGTCAGAGCCGCTCTGTGGAGACCTCTCAGCCCAGGTCTATTACGAGCACAGACTGGCATAGAGGTAGAACACAGTGAATGCAGAACCTTATAGAAATGAACGAGAATAAAACAGGACCTTCTGCCACTTAATGGTTTAAGAGAAGAGCGACTAAGGAGGTTGGCATGACTAGAATCTCAGTTCCAGTCGTTCAGTACAATCCTACAAGCACATTGTTGCACAGACTCAAGCTTCTTAGATCTGTATTTTTGAAATGGGTCCCGGACAAAACAGGTCTTATCAAACTCTTGTAAAGATGTAAAACAACATTTCGAGGGGCCTTTCTAAAGGAACGAAAAATAACCCCCCAAATTCTTCTCGCTTTGGCACAAACATAATCAGCATGGTGTGACCAGAGCAAGTTATCAGATACCCAACCTCCCCCCCAGGAGCCTTTAATGAGTGACTCCCCCCCCCCCCCCCACACCAAAAGAAATGTTCGGTTTCAAATAATTAATTCCAAACCAATCATAAACAAGATTGATATCATGTTGAAAAGCTAAATGAGTCTGTTTCTGGATTTATAATTGTTTAATATAATGTAATGCCATCTGTAAACATAATAATACTGCTGCTACATTTGGAAAAATGTATAGTTGCCAAATCATTAACATACAAATTAAACAACAAAGATGAGAACATGGCAATAACTACACTGTAAGTACTAATCAATACATGCTTAGGAATTAATGTTACGATTCAACTGTTTTCGCGCATAAAGAAATTTCTTTTTATTTATTTTTTACACGGGATTTGACCTTCAATCTGGCATGGAAATGATGAATTGTTCAATAACCTTTTCAATTATTCATAATGTTTTATTCTGCAACATTTCCATCACAGTTTGCTAGACGGAGAATGTGGTTGGCAGGCACTGTATGAACTTGTTCTATTATTCATTAGATTGGGATGAGGCCCCCATCCAGAGAATGTATTGCTACATGTTAAAATGTCTATAATTACATTATCTATTATGGGAAAATGTAACATGAGATGGGTGGGGGAAAAAACCCAATCTTTACAAAGGTGGTTATGTGTGTTAAAACATCTTTAAACATTTTGGATGAATTACGGTAACTGTGATAGCTGCTGGATTGGCCGCCCTGAAGTGCTCTCTTCATTCATGGAGGAGTAGCACAAGCAGCGATGATGTAAACCCCATGAACTGGCCTCAAGAGCAGGCCGTCTGTGGGGAACGATCCAAGAACATTGGTGGTGACTCCATGAACATCTACGTACAATACGTCAGCATTGAAATGACTGGACCAGGCCAAGGAGCAGCCATGCTTCCAGAAACATCTACATCTGCTTCTTCACACAAACGTATTATGTCTTGTTAGCTCCAGTAACGCAACACATCTTTAGAAGGACGCTCCTGGAATATTTTCCCTTTGAACAAAATGATTGGAACAAAAGGTACAGGATGAAATATTCTCTTCCAATCAAATATGTAATTGTCTTCAGCCCTGATGTTAATCAGCGGTACCCTAGACACGAAAAAACAAATTTCATTTAAAAAGCAAATGCAGCAGGGCGGAAGCCAGGCATGAACCAGAAACCCTGCCAACCGCAAGCGAGCATCTTAACCACTAGGAGAAAGAGCTGGGCTTTTCTCACAGACAGGGCACAGTCTAAGGGCAGTGTACCACACAACACGGCCTGTTACATTCTTTGACCTCAGAGATCGGCTGCAGACAATCTATGAGATCTGGATCACGTGTAACAGGGCAGAGGCTGGGCGTGAACAAGCGACCTTGCACACTGCAAGAGAGCATCTTAACCACTATACAAGAAAGCTTGACTCGCCTGAATTTGTGGTTATAGAGCTTTTAATCTCATCTCACTGACAGAGCACAGAATCCCTAACGGCAGAGAATCAAACCACTCTGCCTGTTACACAAACTGAATCTATTTTCTCAACCCAGATGCAAAACCCGTTCTTCACAGTAGAACCCAAAGACACAACCCCGTGTCCTTCAAAGGCTCACAGTAAGTAAGAAAAAAGAATCCTAAAGCCAGCGGCACGTGATAATAAATGGATGTGTACAGATCATTTCTCACTGTACGCCCCTCTTACAGGATGAGCAAACAGTTCACTCTCCATTCCCATCTGGTCCTTGGCGACTCTTTAGACATTTGAACCCAGTTCTCCAGAGATGAACAGTTACTGCTTTAACCCACTGCTCCACCCAGCCCCCCTTGAGAATGTCTGTTTAGTGGAAGTACACATTGCCTCTTCACAGTGACTGGCTTTGTACTTATTACAGTGTGCTCATATTTCATAGTCATTGCTACATTAGGTATTAAATTATCGTGACAGTAACAACAGCAGTTACAGGACTCAAACACTGGGAATAGCAGTCTTGCACAGAGTTGAAACAATGCTCCCTATAGCCTCAGATACACAGATTACATTATATTATAGACCTTGAGAGATTGCCTGGGAATCTTTGTGTTATTACCGGTACTCGGAACAATTTTGTTTGACCCTTTAAGCCACCCATAGACTTATAATTACCAACTAATCTATAGTTTGTCTTCCATTTCAATTACAAATGCACTTATTTTGTATCATGTTGTGTTCCTGGACAAGGGGAATATTGATTTCAAGGTCCCACACATCTTAACACAGCTTGCATCATTTCATTCCACTCTCACTAGGTCAAGTGGACCAATCTGTTTCTTCTCTCTCTCTCTCTCTCTCTCTCTCTCTCTCTCTCTCTCTCTCTCTCTCTCTCTCTCTCTCTCTCTCTCTCGTACTTGATTGTTTGAGGTCTTGTCTGTCTGTTGTGACACAAATACAAGTAATATTGTGGCTGAAACTGCTCTGACCTTTAAGCCGATTTTGCAAGGGCTTGAGATAAGGGTGAATTGTAATCCAGGAGTAAATGCTCACTATTGTAAATGTCTTCATAGAGTTTAGTGGAGCTCAGACTAGAAAATATGTCTAGCTCCACTGACCTTCTATTAGAGCTCATTAAAAAATAAATGAAAAAAAATAGTAATGTAGCTTAACAGAGATTAAAAATGCTAATACTCTCAAACGTCTAAAAAAAAAAAAAAAACATTCCTGAGGCTAAAATTCTGAATTAACTTCATAAGATAAGGTGACGATGGTCTGTTTCACGCTTAATGTGTTCCAGTCAGTTCTAAATCAATTTTAGCCATTTAGTTGGAAATATACATTATGTGCTCAATTTTCTTTTTAAAAAGATGAGTTTGCAAGGCAATGAACAACATATGCTTGGGAGACCTTGAATTTGCATACTGGATATTTCCATATTTCTCCTTTCAAAAAAATAGAACTAAAGACAGCAAACGGTGTGAATAAAAATGTGTCTAACTATGGCTAGGACCAAAACAAAACATTTGACAACCCGCTAATCGCACTTAACAAAGCTGTATTTAATAGCCTTTTCTTTTTAGGAGTAGAAGACATATTTAGAAAAAAAAGAAAACACTATTAAATACAGTTTTGTTAAGGGCTGTCAAAGTTTTGATTTGGTCCCAGCCTACGTCAACTTCGTTAGTACTTTCTCTCACCACACTGTTAGAATCCTCATAACTTTAATTCACCAAATCAGGAAGCTCAACTGGTAGATAACTGCGGAACATTCACATAGAAGCGCCCAGCTTTAACGGAAGAAAAGCAAAACCCTGAAAAGGTAAATTAATCTGTAAAATTAAGGATTTCAAAATGGTTACTTGAACAGTAATTACCATTTTCTAATTGCTATAAAACCTTTCTATTTCAGTCATGAGGGCACGTCCTTGGTCACTGACCTTGTCTTTCTTTACAGACATTGTTCACTACTAGACGATTCACTGCCCTTTAAATCAGGATTCTTTTGCTTAACTGGTATCCCTGCCAGTAGCACTCCATGCAGGGTCCACGCAGGGTCTACTCTGTGATGTTTGCAAGTCCTTTTCTTTCTCACAATCAGGGAATTGGATCAAAATCATCTGATGCATAGATTTCTCAACTCCACCCTCCATCTCTGTGGAGATCTGCAGTATAGCATTCCTCTACTGGCCTCCTGCTGCTCAGCTGTAAGGTGTAATGCCTTCATCCTCCCTGTTGACAGAAAACTGATTTCTCTTTATCTGCTACACACCAGGCTGTCAACCGGGAGATCAGGAATTCCTCCAAGGCAGAGGTTTGTAGAAGTAACATCACAGGTTCATAAACACTCAAGAGTTCAGAATGCTGCTCCCCCCCCCCCCCCCGTCATTTGGTCTGATCACCAGTCCATCAGTTGGGAATCTTATTTAAAATTAAATGCAGGGCTTTGGGAGCAGCAAGAAATCAATATGACCGTCCGTCTCCCTAGTCAGTTAGTTACAAGGGATCTTTATTAGGACTGCACTGTATAGAGAGTGAACAGTATATTACCTTTCCTTAACCATTGAAGGTACAAGCAACATACATGTCCCACAAATAAAAACAATGCTAACGGTCTTGTTGCAATGAGGTGTACGAAACAGAGTTTAAAATTTACTGAAAGGTTGAATCTGGTCATCCAAACTCTCAGTTTCCTCGTGATGCTTGAGTCACCCTCAAATGTATTAAGAAGGAACCATTTAAACAAACGCTCAATTTCTTGTGTACCATAAGAGGTTAAAGGTGGAAGACCCATAATAATATGTTATTATTATTATTATTATTATTATTATTATTATTATTATTATTATTATTATTATAGCTGGAATAATTTAATTACACAAGAATAATTTGTGTCTGTGTAGGGTTGATAAATTTATAGAATCTAAAGACAAACAGTTTTGTAACATGGCCGCTTATTACCTTTGACAAAAAAACAAAATAAAAAAAAAACAGTTCTAATTGCACCCAGGGTTAAACAGCTTTAGGCAGCTGAAGATCCTAAAACGTCTTTGCATGAGTGAGACTTCTGTGAGGAAGTGCAAAATGAAGTGTGAATACTGTAAAGAATGACCTGAATTTAAAACAGAGTAACATCGACTCTCATAAAAGAAAGGTAACTGCTAACTTACTATTACTATTATTGCTGTTCCACTAAGCCTTTGGAGTCTGCTTTGTATTTTTATAAAAACTGTGTATAATGAGCGTGTCCACTATGTAAAAAGAGCTTGATAGAAGCAGAACATCAACTCGAAGGGTCATACAGCCACAGTTGTTACCTGGACTGGCAAGACACACTGAAGAAAGGTTTGGGGTGATGAGCGAGTCTGAGCATTTACTACAGTATCTGTCTTCTGAGCTGTGGGCTTATCATGCAGGGAATTGCGTTTAGTATTGAGGGAATCAAAGGACCCCGTCTACCACCCGCTTGCTTTCATTTGATGTTAAGCAAAGGAGACCACTTTAATGCAGGTTCTTCCCATCCAAAAACGCCTTTTGCAAAAGCACATCTTTGGAATACTAACTTAGACAGGTGAAGGGTTGCTTTTAAAGATAGACAGATTGCATCCGTTGGGCAGATCCTTTGTGTCAGATGATCATGTTAATTCGAATGCTACCAAAGTGGTTATTCGTGTTGTTTCCAAAGTTCTGCTTCATTTACTTGCCACTTAACTCGATGACAGATGTTACAGGGTTTATACAAAGGCAGCAAATAATATGAAACCCTTCCACAAAGAGCAAGGACAATTATTGTGCTTTAAATAGTGCAGAAAACCCACATTGCTGTCACTTCTATGAATGAAAGACAAATAGAATGTCATTGAAAACTCTTCTGACTAATGACAGTGATCCATCATACAACATACTCTCATTTGAGATCGACAGGCAAATTGTAGCCTTCCGTGATTCTGGCAAACAAACTAGAGCAAAAACTATTTGCATTAAAAAAAGTAACCATTTGGGTTGTTTTAAGTATGGTACCCCAATGGTTATGTCATGCAAAAAGATTTACACATTATGTACATTGTAACTATGCATAATAAAATTGTAATTGTGTAAGTACTCAGCAACTACCATGTAAATACACAGTAATTAGAGACACAATGTAAAGTGTTACCATAATAAACTGTGTTGGAAGTCTGCACAATCATAGTCTCCAATTCAATGGAATTGTACAGTACAAATGAGAAAGAAATCAACTCTAATTTCCACAGAGTTCCATGTAGATTCCAAGGAGAACTCAGACAAGAGTCATGCAGTTCTCCAGAATTCTCTGACACAATTTAAATTCTGTGAACAATGATCTTAGAGATCTTAGATACGGGCTTAAGCATTAAGACCATTGTGTAAGATTTCTTCCAAGCCTGTTGTATTACCATTGCTTCAACACTTTAGTCTTCTATTGCTTCAGCAGGACTTTCTTCAGGATAACACATTGTTTTTGTAATCAGATCCCAGTGGAATTTTTCAAATGTTTCTGTGAAGACAAGCCCTACAAAGAATCGTTTCATTTTTAAATTGGTTTTGTACCCAGACATGTACATACTAAATTAAACAGCCAGCTTGAAGTCTCGGATGCCGGGAGCCACGTCTTTTGTATGTGTGCTAATGGAAAGTAATGCAGATTAAAATAAATATGCAGGAGTTCAATTGATATAATAGAGCGGATCTGTTTATTTGGAATGCTGCTTTAGGACTGATCTTCAATCTTGATGGAAATGGGTAATTTATAAATCTTTTTACAGGTACCGCAGTTCAAAAAATGCAATGGTGCAATAACCTAAAGGCAGCATGGATAAGAATGTCATTTACAACAGCCTTAACACATGAAAGACATTACCAAGATTATAAAAGTGACACTGCACTGTAACATCTTTGGACATTTCTTAGTTGGATCTTTGAAAGCACTATTAAAAAGTAATAACATGTTTCGGAATAAAGAAAATCCACACAAACCAATATCCCCTCCTGCTGCGTTAATGGAATAGACTTATATTGACTTGATTTTCAAAATCCTTGCTACATCCAATTGTATTTTAAAGGGTCTGCATGTATTTGGAACTGAATCACAAGGGTGGATGTTTAACCCTTACGAAAAGTCACGACATGAAAAAGCATTGCAAAGAAGTCAAATCCCAATGAAAAAAAAAAAGCATTTCAGAAAATATGAATTCATGCTTTTATTAGAAAACAAAATGTGGCCAATTCAATTAGCTTGTTGCTGGTAGAAGAGGCTTAAAAAGGCTAATGTAATTGGATGCAGATTCTTTTTTATTTATTTATTATTCATTATGCCTTATAAAAAAATCCCTTAACCCTTTAGGTCCTGCCTTATCTTAGGACCCTTTAGAGTTCTTAAAGTACTGTCCTTTTTACCAAAATATATGCCCTGTTCTCATGTATACTCCTTTTAGAATTACACAACTTCACATTCTTCAGCTTGACAAAAGTAATTCAGGACTGAAAGGGTTAAAGAGCCACTTGGTCTGAGTAATGGGAAATCGGACTTCTCTTAACTAATGTATTCCCATTGCTGATGAGATTCACTTTGTATCATTTATGGTTTCAGTGATCCCATTCTGCACTCACAAAATGAAAGCACCCCCGTAGCCTTAATTGATCTCTCAGAATCACGTCTTTATCTCCAAGTACATTTGGTAGACTAGAGCAGTGTTTTTCCACCGTTTCACCTCAAGTACCAATGTTTCCAGCAGGGACCACCATGTGCAATCTTAAAAAGCTATTGTAAAACAGAGACCTACCCCATTACAACTGGCTTTCTCACTGAAAATGTGACGGAGTCATCTAATTATTTGACAAGAGTTCACCACAATCAACAACACAGAGTGGCTGCTTTGGTTCCCCATCAGTAACTTTGAAAGTTCCAAACAAACACCTCTCATCTCTCTGTGAATCCGTGGTACAAACAGGTTGATGCATTACGATTAGGGGAGTAACATATTCTCATAAAGAGCAACTGCTTGAAAACCACTGGACTAGAGCAAAGCCCTGCGAGTTACTGTAAGAAATACAACAGCAAGAAGTAACAAATGGAACACATGCTGTATTTCTTACATCAACTAGGGGGCAGAGTGCTACAGTGGTCAGGGGACTGGTTACACTCTGAGGTACCAAACTGTATGTACCTTGGAGGCCTTTCTGTACATGATTCTGAGAGCCACTGTATGTTGAGATCACAGTCATTGTATCCTGGTGATTTTTAAACAGCAGTATTTAGTATTTAGACTAATTTAATAACCCCCCCCCCCCCACCCCCCCCCCCCCCCACACACACACACCTCCATCTCTAGTAAATGCTTTCTCATCTGCATTCTTTGTTCATCACAACATCTGGTCATCAACACTTTGCTATTCAGACGGCTGTGCCAACACCCAAGTTTCACACAATATTCACTTTACTAGTTACTATTAAATATGCTTTTCATACTTGAAATCTTTTTTTCTTGTATGCAGGTACGAATCAAAGAATAAAAAAATATGCCTACTCATTGAAATGCAGAGGGTAAGAAAAATAGAATCTGTTTGTTCTCGTTCCCAATGAAACTGCCTTTTATCCATGAAAAAAAGGGGGAGATATATAGAAAGCCAATGTTTTGATATATTTTTCAGAGTACTTTCTTCCAAGGATGAAAAACACCACGTCTTTTTCTGCTTCCTGCTAATGGTTCTGCTAGGGTTTCTTCAGTGGCATAGATTATTATTATTATAATGGCATCCCAATGGTATTTTTCAACTCTTGCTGTACTGGGACACACATATTCGAACTTCAAGTACGTAGAGAATTGCTCCAGATGTCATCTATTTGTGGATCGACTGCGGTGACATTACAGTGGTCTCTACAGATTAACAACAGTGGAATATGATTTCATATCACACAGCATCGGGTTCTCCTACCAGCAAGCAATGTGGGTGCTTCCTCTTTAAGGAGTCTTTGGAAACGGTACAGAAATGCTGTTGACTACAGAACTGTGTTCCAGCATGCACAATTTAAGTAGTGTACAAACAATTCAATTAAAAGCTACAATAGAAAATCTGTTTGGGGACAGGCGAGGAAGCGAATGAATACCATCTTGTTGTAAACCAGAAGAAACTTGCATTGGAGTCTTTGTTGTGGAAGACAATGCAAGTGGAGATAGAATTGCTTGGTACCCAGTGTGTTTCTCCAATGAATCATTAAAAGAGTGCACTTCAGACAAAAGCTGAAGGTGCCGTACGCACAGCTAAAAACAAAACAAAACATTGGGTCCCGCTGGTACTTTCCGGCTACATTTATCTAGTGCTTCTTTTAAGTCTAAATTCAAAATGTTTAACGTTCCCTCCACTGCATGTCATACTGTTGCTTACAAAAGCTGCTACAACATCCAATCGAAAACTTTTTAATTGGACCATAACAATTGTCATTTAAAAACTGTATTTTAACACCAGAAGGAAACGTCTGAATACTATGAATATAACACTGAGATAAAGTAGAAATGATTTTAAAATACCAGTATTTAATGCTCAAGCAATGTATTTTTTTGTCATAATAACAGCCACTAGTATTGAGCACTACACATCTGTTTCCCAATGAACATCTGTGTGAATTTACATATTAATTAATAATTATGCTAATCATCAGCTGCCAGCAGCCCTTCTCTTCCAATGGGCTCAAGAGGTACCTCCTCTATTTTTTAACTTTGTTTTTATTCAGCTGTGACAATGTAATAAAGATCTGTTATTCAAACAGTTTGATCCTGTAGTGCGTATAGTTTGACCTGTTTTATAAGTGAATTATGCACATCACAGTGCGTAGTGTACATACAGTGCATATTGACATGGCACATTGTCAGGTTTATTTCATTTTCACTCACCTTGTCATGTTAAAAGTGCATCAAGGAATGAATTATGGTTTTAATTAAACATTTTTTAAAATGCATTGTTGCAATTAATTGCTCACAGTGAATCAGTAAATTCACCCTTGGAGATTTGCCCCAACCATCTAGACAGATTTGTGCTGAATATATATCAACATTTTTATTAAAGTGCTAAAGGGATTGTTCGCTTACAGAATAAAAAATTACATATATATATATATTCCAAGATTTATATTTATGAATTAGGTTTTTGTCTTGATACATTATAATATATATATATATATATATATATATATATATATATATATATATATATATATATATATATATTTCTTCTACAGCTTATGGTATTTGAAATCATTGCTTCTTAATGTAATTACTCAGATATTAAGTTATTATTATTATTATTATTATTATTATTATTATTATTATTATTATTATTATTATTATTATTTGTTTAGCTCTAGTTGCCAATCATAGACATATGCAATGTAGGCTAAACTTCAAAGTGTCATTTCTAAACATGCCTAGTAAGGCATTGCAACGCTTTGTTCTTTTTCTATAATGTTTATTCTCGCAGTACGAGTCATACATGCAGTTTTATAAATCAAGCATTGTGAAGCTCTTTGTGCCTCAATGTGATGAGCTGTGGGACTGGTGTGGGTGCATGTATATTCAACATTATCCTTCATCTTCATTGTTAGTTGTGCTATGACTCTGCTATCAAAGACCCAATCTAGACAACCAAGGGAGGTAGGATTGCAAACCTATTTCAAACTCAAGGCAGATCTACCTGAATCCTTATTAAGAACAAACAAAACACACACAAAGACATACGCACAAAAGCAAAAAGTTCAAATAATTGTTTGAAATACAAAAACGATTTGCCGAAGCAATGTGAAATTCCAGAACAGGTCAATTGTTCTGTTCAGAGGAATGTAACAATAGCGTGTGTCTGGCTATGTAAAGCAGCAACACATTTATAGAGAATAGAGGTGGCCATGGAAGGTCTGGCTTTGTTGTGCTGAGTAGGAAAATGTTACCATTCAACTAATGTCTTATACCACTGTAGTGACACTGCATTAGCATCCACTTTCCTCTTCTGTAATCTCAATAGCTCTGTGACCAAATGACCAAGCAAATGCAACGAACTGAAATGGCTGAAATGGCAGAGATTGCTTTAAGTATGACTAGCATCAGATACCGTGTTTAAAACAAATAACTCTGTTTCCTATAACAGTTCTGAGTTTTTGCAGACCACCCCCACACAGCCACGGGAATAAGAAGGAGGAGACGATAAACAAAGCAAAGCAGGTTTACAATTTGTATTCACCTTGATGCCTTGGAGAAAATGCAAAGAACGAAAGATCAGCCAAGTTTAAGAGCAATGGAATTCACTGTGTCCTCCTATTCTACTCCAGCTATGCTGGGAAGGCTTTCAATGCTCTCTACAGCCATACAAACCCATTGTAAAACTGAAGGTTTCCATAGAAAAAACAGGGGGGGGGGGACAAACATAATAAGCATGTATTTATTTATGGAATCTGCTGGACAAGGTCCTGCAGAAATAGTACACTGACGATGATAAATTAGATATTCCATTAATCCATTCCATCGTAAAGTTTTTTATATTAGCTCACACATTAATGGTGTTTTAATGGTTCTTTTATGCCTCTGGGTCGATGCAGACTCATTAGGACAGCACTGTTAGAAAAGCTAGTTACTGTATCACGTCTGTGGACCACTCTGCTTTATGGTTTTTACACCTGTGGTTCCCCCATTTACCACAGGCATTTTGTAGTTTACTGGACTTTCCCTTGCTTTTACTGCACATTTACCATGCTTTAACACGTCACCATGCTTCTAGTAGGGTTTGCCACACTGCTGTGCTTTTACCACGATACAGTGTGTCACAGTAAAAGGCACCTTGACAGCGGGTTGCTTGGCAGTGGGGTTCCTGTCTACTGCCCTTGCCATTTGCACTGTAACACTGTGCTCTAACCACAGAGCGACTGAAGCTCACAACAATCAGCGACTCGAACCAACATGATTGATTGATTCATTACTGATGTTATCACTTGGCGATATCGTGACCATATAGCAACAGCTCGCTATTGATATCCAACGGTATTAGCCAATGTATAATCTTAAAGGGTCAATCCCTGTGTTAATACTATTAAGGTCCACTGCACAGGGTTACTCAGTATAATTTTCATTTTTTACAGTAATAATAATAATAATAATAATAATAATAATAATAATATCCTAAGGCCATTAAAAGAAGGATATCATAACCAGGCATTCTGGGACACAATAAAGCTGTCTCAATAACCCCACAGTAAATGTTATCCACAATGTGGAGTACATGTCCTCCCTAGAAACCTTTTATTTTAGAAAAGCTTGGCAAATCACCCTGTTAATCCTTTCAATTACAACAACACTGGATCCATCTACCTCAGGAGACCTCACTGGGAGGTATTGATGAAGCATGATCTCGCCTGGAAGTGCACTCTGATGCAGCCCCTGGCAAACTAGTGCTTTATTAATACAATCACTCCACTGTGTGTGTGTGTGAGAGAGAGAGGAGGACTGGGACGCCTGCCCACAGGATCAGGCTGGGAGAAAGAGAACAGGAAAGGTGATGCTGGAGATTAAATAAGAACACTTAGATAAGACTGCAGGATAACAGGCTGCGAGACCCGGAATGGAAGCTGGGGCTCTAATTCCTCACGAGGGGCTGCAAGGATAAGTCTATAAATATACAGACACTGTAAACGACACAGCGATGAAAACGGAGGAGTGAACGCAAAGCCGTGGCCATGAATTACAGGGCTCCTGCAATATGTTGCATGCGCGCTGAATTTAAGGCTGCACTGCCTTAGCTAAAACCTCCTCTTAACAAACTGGACTGCCAACAAGACCAGTGCACAGAAGGATACACAGACTCCAAGGAATTACTTTTTGGTGTGAAAATGGCTCTGGTCTAAGAAAACGGTCTAAGCAAAGAGAAGGGCATACTGTTAAAATACTGTCATTATGCTGCATTATCAGTAATAACGTACTGCAGGCACATTTAAAGGTTACAGTGGCTACATTTAAAGGTTATGATGACTATAATGAACAGAGGCTGTTTTTACAATTGGCCTATCCACTTTTAAACGCTCTGAAGACGAAGAAGACATCTGGATGACATATCTACTGTTGCGCCCCTGTTGTCTTGCTTTATTTTTCACTCTGACCGGTAGTGGACCCCATTCATCCCGTCATAACATTCTCTTCCTGTGTTACAGGTAATAGGATCCCACCGGACACTACACAGTTTTCCTATGTGTAGAATGTAATGCAGATGTAAGGCTCAAGCTTATTACTTGCAACTCAGCAAGCAAACAAAATGAAAACAAACTTCAGAATGCAAAAATGCAGCAAGAGAAATAATATTGTTGTTATATGAAGGGTGTTTTGAAAAGCAAAAACAGGGATGGAAATAAGACTCCCATTGCATAGCAGTTTGATCCATTCCTGGTTTTGCTAGGAGTTTAATAAGACATCCCTGAGCTTCTTATCGATACACTGTGGCTAAGCAAGTCTTAAATACAAATTCCAGTTGATGAAGTTTAAATGCAATATAATATATATATAACAGAAGAATAAGTTATTCCGAGCTGTCATGCAAGGCTTGGGGGATTTACTTTTTACTCTTCTGTAATATAAATCACAGTGGATGCATGAGGCACACGAAGTATCTCAATATACTAGTAATAAATCACAAACTAATTCAATCCTCAGAGATGTCGCAACGTGATTAATTTTTGTCAGCAAGTTTTTATTCTTATATATGTATTTTGCATGCCTCAGCCTTTTGTTTCCCAGTAAAGGTAATAAGCATAATAATTGAACAAGGGCTTATTTTCTTTACTCAGCCAATATAAAGCATACCAATAAATATGAAGCAGCTTTCTACAAGAAGATAAGCACAACAGCTGCCATGGGATGGAGAGATAGGAGATCATCATGTTTAATGACAGCATTCTCTTATTTTGGCACTCGTGAATGAGTTGATGGAAAACTGTGCCCTTAAGCTTGCTGCTTAGATACTTATCTTTCTTTTGGGGGGGGGGGGGGGGGGGGTCATAGCCCAACAGAAAACATCAGGTTAGAATTGTCGCAATTCATTCTTAATATACAGCGGCCTAGTTTAAGTCAATACACTGGATTCGTTAGCTGTCCTCTCTTATACAAAGAATAATAAAATGTCAGGGAATGAGACTTTATTTTTTTTGTACATACCTGTATTCCAGGGCCAGCAAAAGTAGGTCTTTAGACCAGACTAACACTTCGAAACTATTGGCAAATCCCGAGTCTGCCATTGGTAAAAGCTTAAAAAGAATAACAATAATTGACCAGCTTGTTATCAGTATGTATCTAGCATGCTGTACACAGTAATCATTTTACCACCTCTGCAATTGTGGCAACTGTGAGGTAATAAACTAAAAACTCTATTTTAGGTCCTTTATTATTTTCCATTTATATGCTTCCTCTGGGTGATATTATAAGCAAACATGGAGTAAATTTCAATTTTTATGCAGATGACACCCAGCTGTATTTGTCTCTAAACCTGGTGATGCCTCTTTTGGGACCAATATAGAATCTTGTCTTACTGACATTAAGGGCTGGATGTCTCAAAATCTCTTAATGTTGAATGCAGGAAAAAACTGAGGTTTTGTTAGTGGGTTCATCAAACCAGCTAGATAAGCCTGAATCATTTGGCCTGGATTTCAGCAGACTATCTTCTGAACCTGTACTAGAAATTAGATATTTAGGTGTGATCTTCGACCCTACTCTTTTATTTGAGAAACAGATAAAAAAAAGATTACAAAATCGTCTTTTTATCATTTGAGAAATACTGCAAAACTTATAATCTCTACATCTGATGCTGAAAGACTAGTACATGCCTTTGTATCCTCTAGAATTGATTATTGTAATGCGTTATTTTCTGGCATCCCAAAATGTTTATTGCCTCATTTGCAACTGATTCAAAATGCTGCTGCTAGAATCAGGACTAAAACCAGAAAAAGGGAACATCTCACTCCAGTGTTGGCTTCTTTGCATTGGCTTCCTGTAAATTTTAGAGTTGATTTTAAAATACTGTTATTAACTTATAAGGCCCTAAATAACTTGGCACCAACCTATTTAGGAGACCTGCTTACCCCATACATCCCCAACCTTAGATCCCTGAATATGGGGTTGCTGGTAATCCCTAAAATAAAGGATGTTAAATATGGAGGAAGGGCTTTTTGTTATAGAGCCCCCAAACTTTGGAATCAGCTGCCAACACATGTCAGGGAAGCTGAGACTCTATCTGTCTTTAAAACCAGACTAAAAACATATTGGTTTGAGCTGGCATTTTTATAATATGTATATGTGTGTATATATCTGCTTTAGTTTTTATTGCTGTATCTGTTTGTATTTTATCTGATTTATATATATATATATATATATATATATATATATATATATATATATATATATATATATATATATATATTTTTTAATTTAGTTACTGGTGTTTATATTATATATTTATTAAACTTTTTTTTCATCTGAAGTGTTTTTTTTTAGTTTTTATAAATTTGACTTTTTTTTGTCCTGTAAAGTGTTTTGAGTTACACCTGTATGAAGGGAGCTATATAAATAAACTTTGATGATGATGATGATGATGATACCAAAGCACAGTGTCAGACAGGATCTGCAATAGCGGCGTCACACCCCTAGTGGTCATTTTTCAAACCACCTCACTTCAGAAACACTGCTTTTGGAAGTGGTTCAAAAGGGGCATGTGTTCTGTATTAGTTAGTAGAAAATAATAGAAGTATAAGAAACAAGAGAGGCTGGGCGTGAACCGGCGGCTGTGCACACCACAAGTGAGTGTCTAAACCACGATGCAAAAAAAGAACCGGGCTCGTCTGCATTTGTGGTTCTAGAGCTTTTAACCTCATCTCATCATCACACCGACCGGGGACAGAATCCGTAATGGCAGTGTATCGCATAACACTGCCCGTTACACTTGCATAATTGGATTTGAATCCTGTAAAAAAAAAAAACAATGCAGACGCTACTGTATAAATTAACCTTTCAGAATAACAAATCTTAACAGCGTTGACCTTCAATGGGCTTTATTGTGGTCCTTCACAGTTCTTAACTGAATTTCAACTGTTTTTATTGATCTTTCTTTTGTATGTGAATGATGCTATGGGGTTCTTCAGTGAAATCAGTAAAACCAGATTTAACCAAAGCCATTGATCGCCTCTGAGAGATTCATCAGGATGGGTCTGTCAATCACTTCTATTGAATGCATCCAGACCACATGGGGATTTCAGATCAGCTAGAACTACATGTACTGTACTTAGTCGTCCTGGTTAACTAGAACATTGGCAGAGCTGCTGTTCTCCATTTCTGATCTAATCGTTTAATATAGGGAATTTCACCAGATAATACAGAATACTCTGCCTTCCGGGGGCGAATGTCGAACCCTTCCTGGATGTGGTCCGAGGGAAATGTACTGATTAGTTTAGTTATAGCAGTGGAAGTGCAGGTGATGGATGGTCCAATCAGAGTAATACAGTTCCCGGAGGGGCCAGAAGAAATGATTGTACGAGCCGAACTTAGATTATATTTTCATTCACAAGATGAAGTTAGCAGGGTGCACCTGCAGAAATGAGACACTGCCTGATGCAAAAGTTGCTACCTGTAGGTTCAGAGATAACCCAGGCTTTAAAAGCCATTTTATTAGCATTAGCAATATTATCACCGGTCCTCATAGGTTTAGTTTTTTTTTTTTTTTTTTCATTAAGTTTGACGCAGAAAGGTTTAATGTGGTGTCAGGAGACATCCACATCAGAGGCAAACAGACTTTTTTTCATACCTCCTCAGTCGATTGCAGTGCATCTTTTAAAAAGAGATGTGTTATGGAAGACTGTCCAGATTCCTATAATGTATAGAGAATAATGCATAGGGTAGTGTGGGATATGAGAATTGAATGCTGTGATGCTACATAAATAAAGGGAGAAGCCGCAGAGGTTCATTAGGGCATTACATTCTCATATCACACACTACCCCATGCAGTCTTTTTTATAATCTCTGGTGAGCTATTATATTATTATATTATAAGGGTTTATATTAGGGAGGGACATGGCGGACAAAAATCACTTCTGAGGAGGTCAGACCCGCTGAAACACTGGATCATTACATTTAAAGGACTAGGAAATAGTCGTTTGTTTTATTTTGAACCATCCACCGGTACAAATACAGTACAATAAAACTCGGAATGCTCAGACTGGTTTCTGAGTTGGAGTTCACATAGGTTCACGTGGGTTTTTAATAAAGTCTGAGTGGACCCCATGTCCTCCAATGTAATTTATTTAGAAAGGTCTCCTCCTCCCACAGCATATTTTCCCATTAAGGCGAGTCTTAAAGGACACGCTGAGAGTCTAGAACTAGGATATCTGAATCCTAAATCTGAGTCCTTCGTTTTTGTAGGCAGGTAGTCGAATGAAAATGTTTTACTTATTGATGTATTTGATATTTGATTTGTTTATTACACTGAAGTACTGCAATTCTCTGTGATCACAGGTCACCATTGAAATGGATGGAATGAGCTCCCACAATGGAAACATGTGCTGCAACTCTTTGAGAATGTGACATTAACAATACAACAGTGGCACTGTTTCTTATTTGGATTTCTGTCTCTCACGAACAGTCCACACAGACAGAAAATAAACAGACCAAAGTGGTTTTGTCTTAGAAACACTGAACATTTTGTATTCTGAACAGCCACGAGAAAACAAAGCTTCTCTGTGTATCCGTCCAATCCATTCCACCCCTGTGCTATATTGTAGCAAATTAAATATACAGTGTTATTCTAAATCAGGTGATTCCAAAATATATCTTTTGGTGGGAATACGTTGGGCAACAGGAAGAATTTTTATCCATATCACATTCACAAAGACCTGTGTTTACCTGTTACTTAAATCGCCAACAACAGAGACAGGAAAAAAAGGCTACTAATAATCGCACTGCTTCCTTAAGGGTGTCTCTTGAAAAAAAGCAAAGAGTGAGGGAATCGAGCTGCTGTAGTCTTGAGATGGCTGATTGATCACTGTGTCTCTAGCTTGCTAATCACGAGTTGCACGAACCAGCATGTAGAGTTTCAAACTCCTCCAGCAAAGGAGCTCAATCTTTGACGATTCTCAGTTGCGGTGAAGTGATGCTTGATGTTAACTGCGATGCAAGTTGGCTGGAACGTGTCGTGCGTCGACTGCAGTCCTTTTACAGGTCATATTTATTTCAAATCGGCTGCTGTATTACAGCTGATCATTTAGTTATTGCTCGTGTGGGCGGACAGCCCTCAAACTGTGGAGGTACTGCACGGCCTCTGCAGATTATCTTAAAAGACAGAAAAGGGTGGTGTCTCTCGGACCTGAAGAATAGCCTTTCCAGTAAGGGTGGCCAAAGTTGGACCTTCTACTCCTGGTCTTTGTCCCAACCCTGTCCTAAATCTTCTAATTGAACCAATTAAACCTCCATTCAGACCCTGAAGCAGTTCATGAACTCCTTTTACCTGTTAAACCTGGAGTGGAATGACCCTGCAGGACTGAGATTGGACACCCCTGCTTTACAGTGCATTTTAATTCAAATCATGCAGGATCCATGCAAAGCTTCAGGTGGTGTTCACCTGCCGGATGTAAAAATTGCGAGGGATGGTTTTGGTGATAAACAAAAAAAAACAATTGACTTGGAGTTGTGGTGTGAAATGAGTTTGGTACTGTAGTTTCAGTTTAGTGGACTGATACCAAAATGAAAGCAACTGGATGTTTAGGGAACCTCACCCACTCAGAGAAAGGGCAGTACCTCCAGAGCAGGACTGAGCAATGTGGGATAGCTGATCTGTGGAGAGGCACGGAGTACAGGGAGGGTGTCGTCGATCCAGCTACTTTGAACAAAACACATTGTAGTGACTAAAATCAGAGTGTGCGGTATTATAATATTTTTTGGTCTGTAAGTTTGTTTTTCTTGCTCAACAGACGGATATTAAAATGATAGATACTCTTGGGTCTTGTTAGCAGTAAATAGGGAAAATAAAGAGAACTGGTTTGTTAAATATGTCTTTTTAAAGCAACAGCGTAGAACACAACAAGTCTTGGAAAAACAGCTACAACTAAAACTATTTAGACATTTTAGAGGAGATGAGGATGTCATTACAAGTTCTAAGGAAATTGATCTGCGTTAATTAAATGAAGCGGAAATCAATTAAACCTGTCTAGGCATGACAACTGTCTCTTGGACCAGTGAAGCATTATTAAAAAGATATAAATAGTTATTGTATAGATATTGTATCTATTTTTGCAATGAAAAAAAAATGGTAAAAGAGGCTGCTTTATATTACAACGTGGATAACAGGGTCTATTTATATCTAAACAGTAGATCTTCATGCTTTCTCCCTGGACCTGATTTTTCACAAACCTCATTTCACTGTATTTTTTATTGTATGTAGTTATACTAATAAGTGGGTGTGTATAATATAAATAAATTATATATATATATATATATATATATATATATATATATATATATATATATATAATTTTATTTGTTAGCAGACGCCCTTATCCAGGGCGACTTACAATTGTTACAAGATACGACATTATTTTTTACATACAATTACCCATTTATACAGTTGGGTTTTTACTGGAGCAATCTAGGTAAAGTACCTTGCTCAAGGGTACAGCAGCAGTGTCCTCCACCTGGGATTGAACCCACAACTCTCCGGTCAAGAGTCCAGAGCCCTATCCACTACGCCACACTGCTGCCCATGCCACGCACGCACGCACGCACGCACGCACGCACGCACGCACGCACGCACGCACGCACGCACGCACGCACGCACGCACGCACATTCAGGGGTGTGGGGTGATTACAGCTGGATTTATATCAAGTTATTTAGATCTGCCACTGATTAGATCATTAAAATAGACCCCAATGTGTTTACTCCAGGTATACGTTAAGTATAAGAAATTCAGGTATGATAAACACATAATCACCTAATGAATAGGTATAAAAGAAAAACATTGCTTTCTCACATTCCTCATGAAAATCATCATGCGCAGGCAGATTATTGTGCATCGTGAATGAAGTTCATGAGTCATAATGATACAGTATATAACTGCTGATTACTATGCACCCAACCACATTCATTTTGTGCATAACTGGCAGCCTTTGTTAAAATGAATACAAAGTCCCTTTTTAAATCTCAACCCACATGATCTATTGTTCCTCATATCTGGAAGGTTATCAGGAGAAGTCTGGTAGATCTGAACACCTTTCACACAGATAAGCCAGCCGATGATAAATGAAACGTGGCACTAGCAAGGCGATCATCATAAGGACCTGCAGCGGTGAATATCTGTGAGCTGCAGAACATCAATGGCATTAATGTGCTGTGACTGCATGTCCCTGGTTTACATGGGATAAACTTCCACTGCGCAGAAACTGGCTTTCCATTAGAGAAGTGCAGTGTAGTCAGTGACCTCGTTTTTACTCTGTACTTAACGAAATAAAAAGCATTCTCTGGTTCATCTTTAAACTGAGAATATTGCAAATGGGAAATAGTATTGTTTAGTGTTGTTTCAGTCCTTGCTGAGTTAAGGGAATGCATGAAGCCAAAAAAGTCACACTAATGCAGTGTGTTACAACATTTAAGCCACACCTGTTCAGACAGAATCTGGTCAGACAGCATCTGTAAACTGTCAACCATACTGGACTATATGGCACCCAATTGTTCCAGTACTTGCATCAGCTTGTACTTGCACTGAACTGCTCCATACCGTGCCACATTCAACTACTGCTCCTAACTATAACTACTTACCATATCTTGTATTTGATTTTACTCTTATAGGTAACCGTACCCACGTTTTTTGCAATTGCTCTTATTTGAAATCATTCTCATCCATTTATCATACTTACTATGTGTTCTTACTGGACTTTACTCATATAAGCAAATAGTTGCTATAAGTTTTTATCTGCTCTTAGTCAAATTCACTCTTACTTATAATTTTCCTGTGTGCTTTATTTTGCTCTTACTTGAATCTGATCTTATTGTACTTTCATATTTGCTCTTATCTATATTATGACATTCTGTAATGTGATATTTTATAATGTGATAACCTGTAATGTGATATTTTATAATGCAATACTTTACTGTAATATTTTGTTGCCCTGGATAAGAGTGTCTGCTAATAAATAAATAAATAAATAAATAATATAGACATTGGCACTCAGCATTTCCCTTCCAGAGCACAAACCTTTGGTAGGCCTATGGTTTAACATATGGCTCCATGTACACTCGGAGATCTTGGGACACCCCAATGCATTCTGGTGAGTGTAGTCCTGCTGTGAAAGGTACCCATGACAGATCAAATGTACCAGAATGCATTGTGATGCGAGTTGCCCTGAACTGTCCCAAACTGTCCTAGTGTACACTGGGCCATCTGGTAACCCTAGCTATGGGTTAAACAGCCACGGCTAAAGCACGGGGTTAAAGGTGGAGCAGAGCAGGGATGACTTAAGCATGTCTGACTGCTGGAGAGGAAAGCCTTTCCACCCCAGCTTAATAGTAGGCTCCTAAAATAGCATCTGCTTTATGCAATTCTCTTTGGGACTGTCTGCTCCCCAGCCGATCTTATACATATACACAGGCTAAATTCAATCTGTCTTCTTTTGAAGAGCAGTCGAGATGCTTCAAGTTCTGATTGTGATATAAATCAATCCTGTTGATGACGAGGCTGTCCTTCATGACACAAAGCATGTGGGCTGCTGCTTTGTATTCCACCATGTGTCAGCAGAAGCCGTCTTGCGTCACTCTGATTGATGTCTGTCTCTGTTTCTTTACACTGGCTGGTGATTTTGCTTTTTTTGCATGCTTTGATCTCCAATGACTGGAACGTAGTAGCCATTGGCTAGAGATTCGAGTACTTTCAAGGTCATCACTGGATGCATGATTTTGCATTGATTTTAAGGTCCTTAACGGTGGCAGATCTAAATAATGGTGCTCTTTAAATCTGTATTAATACAGATGTGATCTTCCCCAGGAATGATTTATAACGTAAATACATACTGTTAAAGACTGGAGAAATAAATGTGGTTTATATATTTTATTAGTGGCGGTATTAATATCTGACATTGTTTAGATCATTAAAAATGTACCCCACTACATGAATAAACTTTGTTATCTTCACAGTTGAGTTTAAAGGTAAAATTGGTCAGGTGGGAATTCATATATTAAATTCGAGCAGCAATAACGAGCGCAGATGCTGAATTTTTACAGGATTTCTTCAGACTATTCAGTGACAGATGCTGCCCGTACGCTGAACCTGGGTCCTGTTTATCTCCAAAATTGCTTTAAAAGCACTTGAATTCTTGTAATAAGGCAGAACATAGATAGCTCAGCCTCTTGACAGTGGCGTAGTCGAGCCAGAATGCTGTTCCAAAACTCGCATAATAGACAAACTAACTGGTCTGATTCAGTCAGTAGTCCTTTTGATGCAATGAAAGCAGCATAAGGAACAACTTCTATTATGAACTACTTATTTAAGAAGGCAAAAAACCTGTGGACCCAAACAAACAAAGTCACTGACACACAGACATGTACAGTAAAGCATTCTGATAAGACGGAGAAAGACACTGTGAAAATACTGGTAGAAATTAGCATTGCCTGTAATGTGTAACGAGAAGTTCAGTACACAAATAAAATGTGAATTTGAATAAATTCTTGTTTAAGAAAAATATTTTAGCGGTGTTTCGGTACCTTTAGAAAGAAAGAGCACTGCATATAGATTAATAAAAAAACGACCGAAACCTTCTGAGAAATGGGAAACAAGAAGCTGTACTAAGAGACAGGAGCAGCCACTAAATCCTCATGGAATTACATGGCTATGGACAATGGGCTGTACTGAAAGCCCTGATGGATCTAGGCACAGAAAGCAGTTAACATCAAGCATCATTTGCTACAATCTGCCTGGAAGAGCGTGCCAGAAAATTAACCAATATATTATCCTAACAATACCTTAAACATGTGTGACAATGTGGGAGTGAGAAACTATCAGCCTCTTCAGCCAAACTGAGCAACAAATGAACTACATTTGTTCGCAAAGCAATGCTTTTAAAGAGAGATGTTCTATTGCTGGCCAAAGCATATTGCTATAAACACCAAAGGAAAATTGATAAAACAAATCTACTGCAGATGCAATTACAGGAGATTGGAACAGGCACCCACAGACTGTCTCCAGAGGAAAGTGCTTTACTTTTCAGCTTTTAGCAAATGCTTAGGTTACTAGACCGATGTGTTCAAGTACAGCAGACACGGGCCGGTGAATGTCGTTGTGTTTTACTTCTGTTTTTCAAAGTTTAAATTCAGTTGTGTTTGTTTCCATTGGCAGGAGACCAAAGCTAAGATCACTGAGCAAAAATAGGCAAGGAGCACACCGATATCAGGCAGGTTCACTTCTACATAGTGTGCAGGTAATCTTTTTATTTAACACCCAATTGCAAATCATGGGCTAATTGGATCAGTGCACTTTCAGATTTGATACCGTTCTGGAAAAAAATGGCATCCTCTTTTACTGCGGTAGAATTAGAGACAATTAAAAAGGATGCTTGTTTTTGTAAAACCTCACTTCCCACGATGCCTCAGTAATCATGCAAAGAATAACTAGGTCCGGTGGGGTAGGACTGCTGTAGTTACAGCTCCAGAGATGTCATTATTTCAGTATATTTGCAATGGAATTAATTTGGGTAGGTGTTTCATCTTTGATCTGCTTTGTTGTTTTGTTATGGGAGTTCTTAATTAAAAAATGAACCAGCATAGAGGGCCGTGTAGTTCAGTCTTCAAGCCTTTCATCTCTGGAGACCTGTGTTCAAATCTGACTTGAGGCTACAAAACCATCACACAATTTGGCAAAATTGAGATGGGCTTCAAACCTGACGGCAATTTGCGGAGCTGATATACATTCAGAACCATGCCAGCGCCTCATTGTTATTGGCTTGGTTTGCCTCCCTCATGGAAAAGGTTATCAGAAATGTCTGGGGACGTTTTTCGACTTCTGGTGGGGAAGAAAGGCTATGTTCTCGGATGTTTTCCACTCTGTGAAAGAGGAGTTTTAGTTCAAAGTACTGCATGCAGAATAAGAGAGAAATGGAAGAGGTGTGTGTGTGTGTGTTAACAGTTACATCAGGTGCATTATAAGCATATTGGAGAGCAGTGCAGACACATCTTAGAATCACCACTCAAAAGATCACCTAGAAGTGGTCCTTATATTAAAGTGCCTATGACACCCTCCGAACCATTTTTAAGAAACATATATATAACGTGGATTTTTTTTTTTTTTTTAGACTTCCAAAATACATCTTTTAAAACAGTAATAGCATACAATATTTTCAGAAGAGAATTTAAATTAGATATTACAGATATCCAAGCAGTGTTGTAGAACTAAACACTATATTTAAATATATCTCTAAAGTGCATCTACATGGAAAGACATTTTCATTTTATTTTATTTTTTTAAAAGGACTCCATAATGCCACATCTATTGCATTTCAAAGCCTCCCTAATTAGCTGTCAGTTCAGAGCACATGGACACACATTGATTAGGGTCAATTTCCTTCCTGATGAGCATTGAAACGTTTTGGAATGAAACAGAAAAGTCCCCGGTTGTAAATAATCTATTATTCATATCACACACATTCCTTCGGACTGCAGTGATTAACCAGCAGCTTCTTCTGACACTGGAAGATATGATAATAAAATGACAGCCGCAGCTCTCTGGAAAGAGTTTAGTAGCTTCACTTGCCATTGTCCATTACTACACAGGAGCTGATTTGCAGAGTATTATATGCAGTACATGCTCAGATACAAGATGGGAGTCCACAGTCAGATCAAAAACGAATCCAAACATCTGCCCAATTTTCCATTTTCTTCCAATTAAAAAAATAAATAAAAATGCCATGCTTACTCTGTTAGCCTCAGATCTTGTAGGGAACCGGAAATGCTTCCCCAAAAGGTGTGGCTGACAAGCAATTTACAGGAGGTTTGTAAATTGAAACTGATTCATTGCTGAAACTGTAGTGTTTGTAGCGTGGTCGTCTCTTGAGCCATATACTGTATGGCTGCTTGAGCTCCATAGCACCCTCTCTTAATTCAGGGGTGAAGCCCGGACATTCGATCATTTTTGTTAAAGCCAGTCAAAGAACAAAGGCATGTTGTGTAAATGTTTAACATGTAACCTGAGCACAAAAATACTGAAGTAGTGTGTAGACCATTGACATTTTTTTTTCACCTTTTGCTTTTTTATGGCTCTTTAGAACTCTAATTGCAGGATGGAAAAAGTTTGATCCACTCCTTGTTTTACTAAGAGTTTAACAATACACAGTTGAGCTTCTTACCTTTACACTGTGGCTCATCAAACTCACATTAAAACCTGGAATGGGTAAAATTGGTATGCAATAAGGAGTCTTATTTCCACCCCTGTTTTTATAGTTATTTTTAGCCAAGAAGGTTGTACAGTTCTGGTCTAGATCATATCATGCTTGTGTGTAGTTTACATATTGGATTTTAGCGTATGTTTTCATTGTAATATATTTCAATATATAATGTTATTATTACTCCCAGCTACAGAATATATGGGTTGCTCAAACACTAAAGACTGCATGGGTTCTGTTCCACATGTGTCCCTTAAAAGAAAGGACTTCACCATGCCTCAAAACCACAGACACCTTACGTAATGTAGCAGAATCAAACCCACACTGTATACAGCTTCATGCATTTGTGTCCTACCCAACTCTTTGCAAGCTGCAAACATGCACATGACTTCAACGTTCCCCTCTCCTAACTTCATTTCCAGTATTTAAAAACCAATTAATTTTCTCATTATGATCTCATTTGAAATAATCCACATGACCCCCTCTACCTAATATCCAAGTGCCCTCATTAGCAGTAAATGTCCCAGATACAGTACAATACTCAGAAATACAGTTTTACTGAAAAAGCACCTTGTTGATTAGAAATCAGCATATGATGGGAATCGTGTCTGAAGTGATTGTTTCAAAACCTGGCCCGTTGTTTTTCATCCTTATCACATCTAACTTAGCATTAACATTAGCATCTAATTAGCAACAATAGCATTAACAAAATATGAGGACAAATGACATTAATAAAATTTGAGGTCAACAGCATTAATGATAGAGACACAGCATGGATAGTGAAATCAAAAAGCACTTCAACAGTGCAGCTAAAACCTTACATGTCTTATAATTACGCTTTTCATATCACTTTGCTAGAATAGTGTCGGAGTAGTGAATTATGTATGGTGGTGTATGGCAACGTATGAGGGCTAAATTTATATTTTAACTAACCTGGATAGTGTTGTACGCCCCTCTTCTACACAGAGTAAACAACAGATGACACAGCAAACGGTTGCTCTATACTCTGACGACTTGTGATAGTGTAACGGTGTCCTTCTGGCAGATGCTGCTCGCACCCAGGCATGCTCCACTAGTGCGAGGCGAACATGAACAGGTTTTTGGGAACGACTCATTCAGCAGATCGGGCAACACGTTCCCGAAAAGGTAAGAAATGCTTTGCCAAATCAGGTTTGTCTGGTCTATCTGGTCTTACGAAATAACACCTTAAGTACTCTGACATGAAAAAAAAGACTTTATGAACCTGTAGAGAAAAGTAAATAAGCAGCCAACAATCTGAAATCATTTTTATTTCAACCCAAGCATTGAATCAGTGCCAACAAAAAAGACTATTACCACCTACTTCCTCCTCTCTGACATTAGTTTTAAAACCACAGTATAGTTTAACAGTTAAATTATGAATAATAGCCCTCATATCGGCTAAAAATACAGATACAAAATTGCCTTAAATTTAATTGAAGGTTTTCATTACCATGCTTTCGAGATCTCCCCTAATTGCCAGTGGTATGGAAATGATATTAAGATGGCGTAAAGACCAATTATAAATACGGCTATCTGTATTGTCTGGTTTACAATGCAAAGAATATACACAGTCTTTTACTCCTACCAATCTGACCAATGCTGAAGTGGCAGTAGTACTTCTGTAGACAAGGCTGAGGTTATCCTAGCTTGTTTTTGCTGGAAAAGCTGCTGGGAAGCAGAGCAAATAATTCCTTTAAAACAAACATGAAACCTACAAGGGGAAACTATGATCAGTATCAGTGAGACTTCATAAGCTCCTCTCCAACTCGCTTAAAAGGCCTTGGTGCCCACAGATTCAAGCCCAGAGTTTTGTTTCTAAAATTGCAGTTTAATTTAAAGTAGACCGAGGCTTTTTAAGTTTTACAAGTGCAGAGGAGCGACTAGGTTTTGTTACAAAAAAAAAGTCAAGACATCTTTTAAAATCTTTCGTGGTGTGCATAAAACAGTGATAATGAGTTTGATATTCAGTACAGTTTTGAGTGCCGAGGATTCAGAAGTGAGAAAGTTATAAAACTAAAATTAGCAGTTTTAAATCTTAACACTCATGAGTTTAACATGTTGAATCTTAATAAGTTCCTGCAAGACAGCATTTTTTGTTATATAATTTGCAGCCATAGAGTCTGACCGCAAGTCCACACAGATTTATTTCTACATGAAGTAGTCTTGATCTGGATGGAATATTTATTCTTCCTATCTACTTGTGATCATTTTTTAGCTTGTGCGACAAGAACATAAACGTGTTTCTTTTAGTACTATTATGATACATCAATGAAGCGTTTCAAATTGAATTGCTGAATTCAGTTCATAAAGCTCTGTCTATCTAATTGCAGTTAACAATAATATTAGAATGAATTACATATTCTTCAAATACACTTTGACACATTTGAATACATAATAGAAGAAAAGGGTTATAAGTACAAGAGATATAAAAACTCTTATGAATAATAACAAAAAAAAATGTTATTCTTTATCCTCCTGACCTAACCAGGTGAGTTCTGATTCAATCTGTGAACATGAAAGCTTTCTGAAGAGCTGTAATAACATCTTTTCAATCAGCTGTACTCTGAAATGTAAAAATAATAATAATAATAATCAGAAAGTGCAATGCAAATCCACACCCTTAAACTGAAATACGGTTTCTGGACAGCATGTCGGTGAGACTATTATTTATTTCTTAGCAGACACCCTTATCCAGGGCGCCTTACAATTGTTACAAAATATCACATTATTTTTACTTACAATTACATTATTATTTTTTACACATTATTTTTACATACAATTACCCATTTATACATTTTTTTTTTAGTGGAGCAATCTAGGTAAAGTACCTTGCTCAAGGGTACAACAGCAGTGTCCCCCACCTGGGATTGAACCCACGACCCTCTAGTCAAGAGTCCAGAGCCCTAACCACTACTCCACACTACTGCCCTACCTTGCTCTGATACACGGACTACGCAGGTGAACTGCATTGCCTTTAACATACACCAATTTTGACCAGGCCACATAAAAAGCAGACTTTAGCCAAGAAAATGCCTTTAAAAACTGGTTGGAATTAGTGGGTCTATACTTTGATTAAGATGCCGTTGGGACATCCGCTCTCCAGTTCCTGGGTGAAAAAGGAAGTTGGCTTGGTTGTGGGATCGGCTGAGAAATGTGTCAATGTTTTTTTTTTTTTTTTTTTTAATATCTATATTCTAATAGCTTTATCGTCTGGTTCGCCCTTGCCTTCGGCTCGGGACATTTAAAGTTCTGAGGCAGGCCTTACCATATGATAAAGCCCTCTTCTTCGGATTATATTGTTTAATTATTGCAACGTAATACTCATTGTTTATTTCCTGTCAGTGCTTTGAAAGGAAAACTATGCAGGTTCATAACCCTTGAATGATAATTCATGGGTCTATGCACTAAGCTTAGACAGAAATCTACAACCTACCACACTGACCTTGGTCTTTTCCACATATCTTCAGAACAGCAGTACTGTTATATAGGTTTCATTTATTGCCAGGTTAAAATTTCATTAGCAGGGCCATCATGGGAATAACTCCACATTTTAAAGTCAATTACACCATCAAGATACAGAACTGCTTCTCTGGGAGAATCTCACTGGGATAGAATACACACTACAGACTTTTAAAAATGTTTTATCTAGACTCAGCTCTTACTCTCTAAAGAACAAATCATCCTGTCCACAGTCCTAAACACTGAATTGCAAAATCAAACCTGCCTGCAATGGCCATCTTGGGGCCCCATTTTAAACTTGTGGGCAGTTTATTGCAAAGTGCGTGTGTGGTTCAGATTGATTGGCAGTACTGCAGAGTGTTCATGGTGCAATAATATTCTAGGTGCATGCTCATGGTGTAGCAATAGCCTAATGTCACGATCCGATACGTCTCACGATATGCAGGTCTCCATACAATGTGTATCATGATTCATGTGATGGTCCCGGTGGCCTACTTGCATGATGCAGAATAAGATCAAATGATTATTTAACATTGTTAAAAGACAACAAATACACAAGTTAGGAAGAGTATGTATTCATAGTAATTATAAAAACACTTCATGCAAGGACCACTTGGTGAACTATAATGAGCTGTGCTTGTGGTTTTGTATCATGATACAAAACGATAGATAGTCTATTACGATATGATGTATCTTGCAATGAAAGAATCATGGTTCATCGATGCACAATGGATCTTTACACCCCTAGTGCATGCAAGCCAGAACTGCCCATAAAGGCAAGAGACCCCTGCCAGGGCGTGGCCGCATATGTAATCGAAAATAACAAACAGTGTCCGAATGCACCAGGTTAAAAAAGACACAGTTAAAGCAAATCAGTGTGGTGCAAACAGGTTTCATTTACAAACTAACCACATGCAAATGCCCTAAATAAGTGGATTTTAATGAATAATTCTTTCAGCACGCAGACCTCTAAAAGAGTGGGGCTGTCTCTTTAACACGTTGCTAAGTACTGCAGTAAGACAGTGATTTCATCAGAGTGGTCACTACATAGACCCCCTATAAAAAGACAGTCTTTTCACTGGGTTGCATTTACATTGTGAAGAATCCCATTTCCTGCCAGCAGTCTCTGGCTGCTTTCCCTCGCTCCTCACTCAGCTGCCTGGTTTCATTTCCCCAGTGGTTTAATAAACAAATAAATTAACCACCTGTACCCCAACATGCAAAGCTGCCCTGACTAGAAAGAGGTGCCAAGCACGTCGAAGACCTGCCAGAAATTAAGAAGTCACGAAAGAGTCTAATTAGAACATGTTCCATTTAACCTTCTTGCTTTTCCATTGTTAACAGAATGCCCCCCCCCCCATCCCGTTCGCCCTGCATGCCAACACTAATAAAACCGTTATTTAATCATTGTGCAACCATAAAAACATGACATTAGTCATGTGATCTACGAGAAAACACATGCGGTAAAAGAATTTCACAAGGATATCTTATGTGCTTTCAGTTTGAGAAACAGCATTGCCATTTCTCTGTAACCTACAAGTGTATTGTGAGAATTTGTAATGGTTATACTTGCACTGTCATCTATGTTTTCTGCAGCAGACTGCTGAAAAAAGGCCTGGCATTGCAGTACACAGTACACAGCATGGATTTATTTTTATATAAACTAGCTTAAACAAATGAGACACGTCTCTTGTGTACCAAAGAAAGACGGCATTCAGAAGATTACAGAAGCTCAGAACCTACAATTCTTAAAGACATACGGATGATTTAATATATATATTATATATATTACCATGTTAAGCCACCTTGATATAAAGACCACTTTTAGATGGTCCATTGAGTGGTGATTCCAGTGTGTTTATAATGCACCTGATGTAACTGTGAAGTATAACCTCTTGCAGTGTCTCAGAATAAATAATAAGCTCCTCCCCTCCTTCCATTTCTCTTATTTATTCTGCATGCAGTACCTTGAACTAAACCTTCTCTTTCACAGAGCTGAAAACAATTGAGAACGTAGTCTTTCTTCCCTACCAGAATATATATATATATATATATATATATATATATATATATATATATATATATATATATATATATATACACACAGATAGAGATAGATAGATAGATAGATAGATAGATAGATAGATAGATAGATAGATAGATATTATACACACAGCATATATAAATAATTTAGCAAGCATCTGACTTGTAAATTCAAATTAATAATCATCTCCAACTAAGTTACTGTGAAAGCGCGAGAAGCTGAAGTGTGTGCTGGTCCCAGCGGGTTTCTGTGGAACAATGCAGACTTTAGAAACTTCATGCTGAAAGAAAGACACAATCCCTCACTGCTAAGAAAGAGCAACTGTCACTGCATTGCAAACGATCCCCTGAACATCACAAACAGCACAGCAAGTCTGACTCTCCTCTTGCTGAAGATCACATCACTTTTTTTCAAGATCTTAAAAAAAAAACAAACAAAAAAAAAACAACTTTTTTTCACAATCTCTATAATTTTTTTTAGAGACATGTTTGGTCCAACTTTTCTGAGGTTTAAGTCTAAAAAGCTTGAGGGCCCCTAGTTATTACCAGAGTTAAAAATGACAAGAGGTCCCTTCATTTAAGCTCATATCCTATTTTAATAGACATACAACTTGAACTATTTAATATTAAAAGGAAATTATGAAACTGTGATTACAGAATAATAGACCTTAATAAATTAAGTCTTGAATTATTAAAAGCACTGGCTTAAAAGGTGAATTCTAAGATAATTCAATGTATTATTGCTTTTAAATGCGATATCTAAGTATAAGATATTTTAATAATAATAATAATTAAAAATAAATAACAAAAAGGCACAGCTAATCAACTACAGCTCTGGTTATAAGTTTTGCATCACCCTCTATATAGAATTAACTAATCGTGCTTCACAAAGTTGAATGAAACCTGCTGAATAATGTTACATTAACATATTGAATTACATACCGCTTTCTAGTTCTCCCTAACTGACAAATTGAAAAAATGTTACATTTTGAAATCTAACATGAGATACTGGACTACTATCATGGCTTCTGATAGACTTTTGCGATATCATTTTGCAGCTGCTTTGAGTACATGCTGTTAAATAAAATATCTAAATTATGTAACATATAGTTATTTTTTATTCTGTCTCCATCCTAAAATATATTTTATTTATAAATCATTTACAATTTTTTTCCCAGTGCTTTCTGCCTTCACAGTACAAACTGTTTTAATTGGTTGCACTATACAGTACAGCATGTACAAATAACAACTTCAGAAAAAAAACGAAAAAAAAAAGACCTGCACTGGATGGCCCAATGCCTTTTAAAAAAAAAAAATACAAGCAAATTCAGAATTCAGCACAAACAGACAAACAAAAAAAACACATTTTTGCAGGCAATTAAATACTGTAATGTTATGAACAATAACACACTACAATAACTGCACAGAGTTAACTACAGTACAGGTAACACCAAACTGTGTACTGTAACTTGGTACAAGTTATACATATTTTTTCAGCACAAAGAATATCCGTAAATGATCCCATGTTTGTCTGAGAACTAGAAGTAACCAATGTCAGGTTTCTTACCACCCATTCCCATTTAATATCCCCCTATAATGAATGGAAGTGGGTCTTTAAAAACAGGTTTTATGAGCGTCCCCTGGAGTTGGTTATAAGCTTGCTTGCTGTTTCCTGCAGGTAAAAGCTGAAACACACAGCGTCTGGGGGAACTAAAACCCCCATCCATCTGCTGTTCCATCAATCTTTCAGGTGACCATCCTCTCAAATCCCAGATGGTCACAGTTTATAAGGCTGGCGACAAGGCATTAGAGACCACCTCGGGATATAAATCCCACATCTGCGATCGCGAATGCTGGTGCTGATCCAACAAAAACCACAGTGAAATCCACGTCTTTAAGCAACATAAAACGACCCTGTTTCAATTATCTAAAATGGTTGTGGTTCAGAATCCAGGTGCTATATAAGGTAACAAATGTATCTAATTTCTGTGTATTTACGTAACTACCTAGTAACTACATGTGTACTTACACATCATTACAATGTTATTATGCAAAGTTACAATGTACTGAACATGTAAAACTTCTTGCACGATATATGTAAGCACACAATTGTATCAGAAAAGGGTTCGAGGTATATCATTCAAACACATTTTTTGGTTCCTTTCCAAAAAGGTTAAGAAAGGTTTAGTTTGTGTTTAGATCAGAAGGTAATGTGGAATCAGACGGTATTATTATTATTATTATTATTATTTATTTCTTAGCAGACGCCCTTATCCAGGGCGACTTACAATTGTAAGCAAATACAATTCAAGTATCACAGTACAAGTAATAATACAATTAAGAGCAAGATAAATACAATGACTTTGGTTCAAGCAAGTACAAGTGTGACAAAATACATTTCAGTAATACAGCAGATAACAGTGTCAGTGATAGTTACATCAGGATATGATTAAATACAAAAAATACTACAGATTATTTTTTGGAGTTGTGTGGGAGAAGCGAGGCAGAGAGAACACCAGGCGGGCAGCGGAGTTCTGGATGAGCTAGAGCGGACGGGTGGAAGACGCAGGGAGGCCAGCCAGGAGGGAGTTGCAGTAGTCTAGGCGGGAGAGTACCAAGGCCTGGACCAGGTGGCGTAGTTGGTGAGGAAGGGTCGGATTCTTCGGATGTTGCTCAGGAAGAATCGGCAAGTGCGTGCCAGAGTGGAGATGTGCAAGAGAGGCAGGGGTCCAGGGTGACTCCGAGGTTCTTAGCGGAGGAAGAGGGAGAGAGTGTGGTAGATTCCAGAGGAACCGTTCCAAGTTTACCTCCCTTGTATCAGAAAACCCTTTATGTTTCTGTGTGTTGAGAATGAACGTGTCTCTTTCTGTTCGCTGTGTTTGTTGGCAACAGTGCACAATCCCACCAATGATTGTGTGCAGTTGCTTCATTCTCACCCCTGTGCTTCTTCTTGACAATGCACACCGCAGTGGGAGATGTCATTTCAAAGTCCAACATGCTTTCATATGCCGCCGGTATCAAAGCAAACAAAGTGTAATCATTTGCAAAAGAATCAATGGTAATCCTCGGTGTTTAGAGCTTTTTTTCCCATCCATTAGAAATTCGTGCAGCAAGCACCACTGAACTGGGCGCTCAGCAAACACTATACCTTGCCACACAGTGCATGCTAATACAGCTCAATAAAAATCCTTGGATTTGAGTCAAGAGATAAATAGCAAAGCACTTCTAATCGATCACAGCTGGAATTACAGTAAACCTGCATTCAATAAAAAGTCCTCTTGTAAAGACAAACGCTTGGAAGTTTTCAGGTGCCTAATGAAATACAATTTTGAATTAGGAGACATACTTCCATAAAAGTGGTAACATTACAAGAAAGCAAGTACAGTACAAAGAGATAAGTGGTTTGGTCAAGAATGCCTTTATTATTGTAAATGCTGCATTGCTCTGAGAAGTTTCTGCTGGAAGGTTGTGCCAGGTTTGAGATAACAATATCTGAAGGATAAACAGAGCACCATTAAAAGTACACAAGATAATGAATCTTTATATGGCGACTACCTAGCATAACAAGCACATATGCTATTCAAACGACATCAATTTTCATATACGTAAAACTCGAAAATAGCTCAAAATAAGCATAGAAAAATACAATTAAAAAAAAAACAGAAGCCCTATATATCTTTCAAAGGATTTGCAATTGTTATTCAATGTGTGATAGATCTCCTCCTAGTGGCTAATGTGTTAATGATAATGCATCAGCATTAGACTTACCATTCGACTAGAGAGCTTGCTCTTTTCTTGACTAGAGAGCTAGCTCTTTTCTTGACTAGAGAGCTTGCTCTTTTCTTGACTAGAGAGCTAGCTCTTTTCTTGACTAGAGAGCTTGCTCTTTTCTTGAATGGTCAGACATTCGTCTTTGAACTGTGAGGTTACTGGTTCACAGCTAGCCCATTGCCTCTCTACCAATTAAATGGGCTGGATGCCAAGTCATAACAAGGGCCTACAATATCAATGCATTTCTGTACGGAGAAGAATGGTAGCACAAGGGCAGCTAAGGGTATAAAAATATACCAATCATAGTAAGGAATGCAAAATTTATGAAATGCAAAATACGTAAGCTGTGTCATTCAATACCGTTTAATTTACATTTAATTTGTAATCTTTCAAGCCAAACGGTTTTTCAAAATGACTAAAACCATCCAGAAACCGTCCCTTAATCCCCTGTTTCATCCTCAATACCAAAGCATCTCCGGGGTCCCGAAATAATCAAGGTATGAAAGAAGTCTACAGCAGCTTCGCTTTCGGTTGAATGGAAAATGAAGTTCTGAAGTGTGGAAAATGTTTTTCTTTTATAATGCAACAGCTTTGAGCTCCGCAACCAGTAGTTCAATTACAGCTTTACCTTCACAGCGTTTTTAAATAAATCACATCGCTGCGGCTGAACTTTTGAAGATTAGAATTGAATGCAGCCTCTGCTCGCTCTCTGATCCCAGCACAAGACTTCCCAAACACAGAAATGAGAAGCAGTAGGCTAGGCACACGTTAGGTGCCGCACAAACATTACCGCTGGTAGAGTGTTATTTGCAATTACAGATTTTATTTTGCGTAAGTCAAGACAAATTCCACGACGTGTACTTCATGCATTTATTATTATTATTATTATTATTATTTATTTCTTAGCAGACGCCCTTATCCAGGGCGACTTACAATCGCAAGCAAATACAAATACATTCAAGTGTTACAATATAAGTCATACAATAAGAACAAGAAATACAATAATTCTCAAGTGTGACAAACCACAATTCAATAATACAGCAGATAATAGTGAAAGTTACATCAGGATATGATTAAGTAGTGATAGTTACATCAGGATATGATTAAGTACAAAATACTACAGATTAAACACTTGGGAGATTACAATATTCTGATTTATTAACAATGCTTTCCTTTTAAAATAACTGGAGAAGCATTTCAATGTAAGTGCCATCTTCATGGCTGTCTATGACGACCATAAGAAAAAAAAATGATAGCGAGCCACTGATTAAGCCAATAGCATAAACAATAATGCTTGCAAGGCAGGAAAGGCCAACATCGACTATGAAAAATCACACAGATTTTTTTCTAGAAGTATCCAGACCCCTTAATAAACAATATTAAGTATTTCAGCCATCCATCTCTTCTCAGGTCTCCTATAAATCAATGCCCCCTTGAGAGAAAAGTTCTGAGCTACAGTGTGACATTGATTAATAGAGAAACGCTAAAATAAAAAAGAAACACATGCCTGGGTGTTGTCAGGATAGTGCGCGTGATCATAACTTTTTGGGCTTATCCCACCCATGAGGTCTATTGTAATGATCTGAGCAACGGCAGGTCCTAATACAACTGCTCAGTAGTCATAAAACTGGTATGAAGTCAGTTCACTACATTTGTATTGCAATTTTAAATGTTAATAAGTGGGAAAATAAAATCATCAGTTTGATTAGGCTAGTTTCACAGATCCAGTTAGCACAAGTCTCGGACTACCTAATGTAGTACGATGGATGCAGTTTATTTTGAGTGGTTTCTCTTTTCCCATTCCTTTTGCACATCTACTGCTAGTTCTCTCTTCTCTGCCAACGACCGTCTTCCTGTATCCTCAAAGTTTACTGGCGGAAGCAGCTTTGCTTCAGGGTTTGAGGCCTAATACGTGTTACCTGAATTCTACTGTTGCTACGGCAACTTTACTCAAAAGCATTCGGTACTGTTCAAAGTTTCTATCTCAATAAAACGTTTTGCCATTCTAACAGTCCTGGTTAATAATGTTTACCACCTTGTTTCTGGCTGAATGTTAGTTATGATTTTAAGTACGTTTGCGGAAAGCACACAAGCCATCAATAAAAAAAATTTTAAAAACCCTAAACCGTTCTAGTGAAACTGATTCATTTTGAAATCCCGTGCCAGAGCTTGCAGGGAAATAACCATGCTGTGTACTGCGGAGGCCGCACATGGCTTATATTGTATTCTGAATTAGAATTGCATTCACAACGAGGGTATAAAGACTGCTTGTGCAAATAACAAACCGCGGAGAAGCTTCCTGGCAGCAAGCAGAGTTTGTAAACTTTTTTAATGAAAGGGTCACGTCTTAAATGGGTGATGACTGTGAAATGTGACTTGTTTATTAATGAGTCTGAATTCAGGTGGTGGAGGCTCTGCTGCTTGCACACATTGATCCACACCAGGAAAAATAAGTTGTTACAGCCAGCCAGCGATTGCTTCTGATAGACAGCATGAGCTTTTTTAGTGAGCAGCTGTCATATGGGTTTGTGTAATGTCTAATAAATCAGAAGAGCAATACAAATCATTGAACTTCAGTTCATACAACGATGAAGCCTTACAAACTTAACAGATTATTATTATTATTATTATTTATTTCTTAGCAGACGCCCTTATCCAGGGCGACTTACAATCGCAAGCAAATACATTTCAAGTGTTACAATATAAGTCATACAATAAGAACAAGAAATACAATAATTCTCAAGTGTGACAAACCACAATTCAATAACAGATGAATTACATTTTAAACAGCATCAATATTAACATGAAAAGACAAACTATCGGATACAAGCAAACGTTTTATTCAAGGACGACATATCAAACAACTGTACAGCCTAAACGCCGTATTTAAATGAACAATTAAACATCAATGGGTTTATTTTCTAACTTACCACATATAAAGCACTGCTTCAAAAAATGAAAAACTATAATAAAATAAACATTTCAAAAGTGTGTAAACAGGTATATGTACATACAAAACTGTAAAAACGAAATTATTTTTTAATTTAAAATGAAAGTAACATATGGTTTTCCCTTGCGTGTGTCACTCGGTGCAGCACTGAATCCAGGTTGAGCTGCAGCAGCCTGCTGCTTTGCAGTTTTCTGATCGAAATGTTTCTGCTGAAGCGCTGTGGCTAGCTTCAAGATGAAATCTCTACTACTGATATTTTCCCAGGTGCATTCCTTGTACAAAATGAAGGAATCGATGGCTGCCAGGTCCAGTAGAGATAACACCAGGCTTCTAGTGTTAATACTCCTGACCCTCTGTACCAGAGTTCCCAGTTTGGTAGCACTTTAGATTACAGGATTACATAACCATGTAATAACAACATGGTAACAACAGGGCAAATACCAGTGCCATGCTCTTACATGGTACTGTAACTACTAGTGGACGTGTTTTACACTGAAATGTAATATCAGGTAAGATCTTGTTCACAAAGCCATTTCCATGTAATTGCATACCATGAGTAGGACTTGTTGGTACTTACCCAGTTATTACATTGTAATTGCATGTATATTCATGAAAAGTGCTACCCCAGTTATATATTGCAGCATAAAACAGCTTTGCTAGAAAAGTAACACATCTACATAAGGTACATGTCAGATCACTTCTGTGTTAAAGGTATATTTTGACAAACTGTCTTGCATTTGTTATAGAACTGGGATTTACAGACACTTTATTCTTAGGTACATTCTTGACTGTTGACTTATCCTTGGGATGAGCTGTTCTCCGTGGCTCTCCTCCCACTTATATAATTGCATTTTTTTTCCAGGATGTTGATCTCTCATTTGTCAAAAAGCTTTCATAAAAAGATAAGCTACCAGGGTGGCAGATTCACGTCTCTTGTTTGCGGCACAGCTACAGTACATGTCCAAACGAGGTTACACCATCCTATATTTTTAGCGAAGCTAATCACCTGAATTCATAGCTTAGGATTCTTCACCTTGCTGCTGCTGCTGCTGTTACACAATTTGCATAATGATGCGGTTCATTTTTTTCCACTCAGCATATCACTATCCTAATAAGTTCCTTTGTTGCATCTGACACTCTGTGTGTTTCATCTCCCGAACAGTTGAACCTAACCACTTTAAGTCAGTTTGAAAAACCTTTTGTATTGAGCCAATATGCATGCATGACACAAGCTTTGAAGATGAAGTCGTTTTCTACATTTAATGAAAGGGAATTACATGTAGGTGTTAAAATGCAATATGTGTCACAGAAGTTTTATGAAAATATATGGAAGCCCTCTCTTAGCACAGCTAAGGGACCAAGACATATGTATTTAATAAGAAACGTGTTTTAATAAGGGAGTTTTCTATACTGTAGCATACTATAAATTGTAACACTGTTGATCTTGTATTATTATTATTATTTATTTCTTAGCTGACGCCCTTATCCAGGGTGACTTACAATTGTTAGAAGATATCACATTATTTTTACATACAATTACCCATTTATACAGTTGGGTTTTTACTAGAGCAATCTAGGTAAAGTACCTTGCTCAAGGCTACAGCAGCAGTGTCTCCACTGGGATTTGAACCCATGACCTTCCGGTCAAGAGTCCAGAGCCCTAACCACTACTCCACACTGCTGCCCCATCTTGTGCACTTAAACACATCTTCTACAGGAACGGCTGTGAAACATGACAAAAGGTGGCTGTTTTTTCAACTTGTGCTGCATGTTCAATACACTCGACACCTATACACAAAATAAAATGGACAGGAATTCTGAAAAATCTGCAATTGGTTGATGTCCTCTATATGACTTCTAATGCACTGGTAAAATATGTTCCGTTAGATCAAGGGTGTCAAACTCCAGTCCTCGAGGGCCGCGGGGTCTTCTGGTTTTCATTCCAACTTAAGCTCTCAATTAACATAATTGACCTAATTATTTGTTAAATTGGACATATTTAATATTTTTCAAGGTCTTTTACAGTTGATGGTTTTGAAAATGCACTTCATTCAAGGTACAATACCTATGAAACATGTTGAGGACTGAAGAGAAGTGGTAAATGTGTCCAGTTAATCAAATATACTAGACCAATTAAGTAACTGAGAGCTCGGGTAGAACGAAAGCCAGAAGACACTGCGGCCCTCCAGGAACTGAGTTTGACACCCCTGCGTTAGATAGTCTTAGAGAGCAGATATTTATACAAGGAGTTTAAAGATTAAGTAGCGGGGTTCCGTAAAATATAGCGTTACACGTCCCACGTGTTGCTACAACTGTTTAATTAACGTGCCTGCCATTTTTCTTTGCATTGTTAACATCCTGACAACTTTTTACACTTATAACTATAAAGTCTGTTTCAAAGCTCTTTTCAAAATGTCCGCTCTAGTGCACTGGGGCTTGAGATCTGTCCTCTAATCACTGCATAACAAGTGCTCTGGCTTTTCTGTTCCGTACCACATCATGGATCATTATTGCTGTGTTACCTGTTTGACAATGTGGGTATAATCCACACACTGTCAGTGCACTAGAGCGGACATTTTGAAAAAAAGCTTTGAAAGTGTCACATGTGTCAGCAATGTGTCAACAATGCAAAGAAAAATGACAGGTATGTTATTTAAACAGTTGTAGCAACACGTGGGGACGTGTGATGCTAAACTTTTCGGAACCCCGCTACCTACTCTTTAATGACCAAGAGTCCTCAGTATTCTGTTCTTGGTGGGGAGCTGATCTCTGTATGGATCATGTCACAAGAAGAGATTTTACAACATCTCTTTATAAATCACATTTATCTTGTAATCAACTTCACGTGATAGGAGTAACACTCTTCATAAGCTTTGCTTTACCCTTCGGCTCATCTCGCTAGGAATTTCAATGAATTTCCCCAGATTGTTTTACAATGCAGAGGTCAAAAATTGCAATCTAAATGACCAGCCAGAAGTCTTTAGGATGACAGCCTCCTAAATAACAACTCAAAAGATCAATACTTCATTTATTTGTGACATTTAAGCTGCACCTTTTGTTTCAACATGCGCCACAGCTATCTTCATTGCTATGAAGACTAAAGGAAATAAACAAAAACGGTCTCACAATTTCATCCATATAATATCAGACAAGAAGATCAAAGTAATATAATTTATTACTATTATTTTATTATTCGTTTATTTAGCAGACACCTTTATCCAAGGCGACTAACAGAGACCAGGGTGTGTGAACTATGCATCACTTACAATTACGTCTCACCCGAAAGACACAAGGAAGTTAAGTGACTTGCTCAGGATCACACAATGAGTCAGTGGCTGAGGTGGGATTTGAAACGGGGACCTCCTGGTTACAAGCCCTTTACTTTAACCGCTGGACCACAGAGCCTTGTTTTTGTTATTAAAAAGAGGTAGAAGCTTTTCAGTTGTCAATCTTATAATATTTCAAAAATGACACCCACAAATTCCCACAATAAAATATAATAAGAAAACTTATAAATCACTATTAAAATATATGCAATTTTTCCATCATTACTAACTGACAAGTTACAAGTCATGGTAAAAATTCAGATTTCATACATGATCATAGAAATAATGAGGAGTTCCACACTTATTCTTACGAACCAAGAAAAAAAATTATTGTTAAAAAAATGTAAATAAGTGGGATCACTTTAAGGACTGTGGACCTTTTGTTTTAGCGATGGCAGTGTTCTCACATTCATCAGAAGGCTGGTGACACATCGATTCAGTGAGCTGGTGGGCACAGGTCTCCTCGGTGAATTGGTATTCAGGATGCGAACACTATTTAGTATGCAGCGCTGAAATCTCCAAACCCTTTATTTAATATCAGTACTGGACTGGCATCTAGATATGCCCATCAGCAATGATTACTCAAAACAGCTTCCAGACAGAAATAACTTTGAGCGAAATGAAAAAAAATTGACTTGCTGGAAAAAAAAAAAAAAAAAAATTTTGCAAAGTAAATGAGCACCAGCCAAGGCAGAGGAAATGCAGTCTTTTGATATGTTGTTCATCCCACTTCATTTGGCATTCCTGAAAGCTGCCTTAGATTTATGGCAAGAGAAACTGTCTCCCTTCCACTAAAGGGAGCAGCAGCTGAGAGAAAGCGATTAAAATAAACCACCAAATAAATTGATCTATTTTATACATGAACCGGCCAGCGTGTGACCCTTTCAGCGTTTGCTTTCACAATTTACAGCAACTCTACCAAACCAGAAAAGTCAAGAGATTTAATTAGGGCTAGGTTGGCCAGGGTGTCCTCGGCTCACCGCGCACCAGCGACCCCTGTACTTTAACCGCTGGACCACAGAGCCTTGTTTTTGTTATTAAAAAGAGGTAGAAGCTTTTCAGTTGTCAATCTTATAATATTTCAAAAATGACACCCACAAATTCCCACAATAAAATATAATAAGAAAACTTATAAATCACTATTAAAATATATGCAATTTTTCCATCATTACTAACTGACAAGTTACAAGTCATGGTAAAAATTCAGATTTCATACATGATCATAGAAATAATGAGGAGTTCCACACTTATTCTTACGAACCAAGAAAAAAAATTATTGTTAAAAAAATGTAAATAAGTGGGATCACTTTAAGGACTGTGGACCTTTTGTTTTAGCGATGGCAGTGTTCTCACATTCATCAGAAGGCTGGTGACACATCGATTCAGTGAGCTGGTGGGCACAGGTCTCCTCGGTGAATTGGTATTCAGGATGCGAACACTATTTAGTATGCAGCGCTGAAATCTCCAAACCCTTTATTTAATATCAGTACTGGACTGGCATCTAGATATGCCCATCAGCAATGATTACTCAAAACAGCTTCCAGACAGAAATAACTTTGAGCGAAATGAAAAAAAATTGACTTGCTGGAAAAAAAAAAAAAAAAAAATTTTGCAAAGTAAATGAGCACCAGCCAAGGCAGAGGAAATGCAGTCTTTTGATATGTTGTTCATCCCACTTCATTTGGCATTCCTGAAAGCTGCCTTAGATTTATGGCAAGAGAAACTGTCTCCCTTCCACTAAAGGGAGCAGCAGCTGAGAGAAAGCGATTAAAATAAACCACCAAATAAATTGATCTATTTTATACATGAACCGGCCAGCGTGTGACCCTTTCAGCGTTTGCTTTCACAATTTACAGCAACTCTACCAAACCAGAAAAGTCAAGAGATTTAATTAGGGCTAGGTTGGCCAGGGTGTCCTCGGCTCACCGCGCACCAGCGACCCCTGTAGACTGGCCGGGCGCCTGCGGGCCTGCCTGTAAGCTGCCCAGAGCTGCGTGGTCCTCCGACGCTGTAGCTCTGAGGTGGCTGCATGGCGGGCCTGCAGAGTGAAAAGAAGCAGACGGCTGATGGCACACGTTGCGTGTGTCTGTCTTCGTCTCTCCTGAGTCAGCGCGGGGGTGGCAGTGGTGAGCTGGGTTCAAATAAGAAAAGAATTGGGCTTTCCAAATTGGGGAGAAAATGAGAAAAAATGTGATTCCAAATTTAAATATATATATATATATATATATATATATATATATATATATATATATATATATATATACTTGAAAATGTTGCTCAAAGTTAGTATCAATCACAGTGTGACAAACCTATAAAATGAACCACTCACACAAATAATAGTAGACAAGAAGAAAAGCACTGACAAGCCTTTATTATTCAAAAGCAAGACCCAAAAAAACCAAAATGGTACTCTTCACAAAACCCTGTGTAGTATGACAGGAAACATGCATGTGTTAGTTGTATATTCTACACAAGGGGCGTGAGGCTACAAGTAGGGCACCAGGGCAATTCAAGTTTATTTGAGGGTTGCAAAACAAAAGCCTCCCTTAATCTTTCCCTTGTTTTCTATTTAAACCTTCAGACATCGCGGTATTGAGTCTATTTATCCATTTATTTTCCTCTATTCTTCTGTATTGCACATTATCTAATTGTATTTCTTCTTGGCCTGTGATTGGTTAAAATCTCATCATAGGAAGAAAAATAGAACTATTGCCCTAACATCCCTACATCACAGGACAATAGTCTCATCACTGTCAGTCCCACCCCCTTTCAAAGGAACACACCACCCTTCCCCTGCACTGCTCACAACAAGAGAAAATGGCTGAATGTAAAAGATCTGCTGAACAGCGATTCTGAGACTATACAGAAAATGAATTGCAAAACATACTACAAAAGAAAGATGCTCCAAACACTAAAATGGTGATTAAAAACGTCACTGTCACGGTTTTCTGACTTTCAGAAATTCATACAAATTCGACGATGTAAACAAATTTGAGTATTATGCATCAGTCAGGAAGCCAGCTGTATGCCAAAAAAGACTTTGATAACTACGCGGTATGAACTTCAGAAACATTTTCTGTTATGTATTTATTTATTTATGCTGCATCAGCTATATTTAAACAAAGTATATAAAGTCATATTTACTATCCAACCTTGCCTCACTTATTGTCTTGACTGATTCATATATTTAATATGTACTGCAGACTCCACTCATAGTGGAAAATGAAATGACCCCTGTGGCTTCGGGCATTATAGCCCCCTGGTCGGTAACAATAGTCTTCTCTCAGGGCAATCATTTTCCAGGGTGACCCTCCTCTCCAGTCCATATTTACTATATATACACACACTATTATAAATAGCACTTTGTAATGTACTGTAAGGAGACGAATGCAGTAACTGGAATCAAATTTTGACACAATGTAGGTTTCAATGACAGCTAAACCATATTAGTGTTGTGTAAGACTGTGTTTTATTACTAGTATAACATTTTAACATACCGGTATATCAACTCAGTACACAGTGTTTTAATTTAAAACTGTTACGAATGTCTGAATGATCCATTTATACTTTACACACAAGCGCAGTCTGCATACAGATCATTGTCGAGAAGCAAAGAGAACACACCATGAAAATGGTCATTCGTTTATGTGTAAGTGACATGCTAATACATTTTCAGGAAGTATTGTACTCTGAAACAGCCCCGTTTATTTACATTTTATAAAAGTTAATTTCCTAGTGCAAATATTAAGAAGGCCATGTCCTCGCTGTTTGAGCTCCTGAAGCGAGAGAAAGAGAGAGAGAGAGCTCCGCTCGCTCCTCCTCTACATCTGCCCCTGATGGTATCTCTCCTGTTCTCATTATAAGGAACGCCAGGAGAGTGATTGCTTCCGCTATAACATTTGTATTTGTCAGTGCCTGGCTCAAGGTCGAGACATGCCTGGGATGTGCCGGTTCAGAATTCGGATGACCCTAATCTAGTGAATTAATTGCAACTCTGCCCACCTTGCATGGATTGTGTACACAATGTACATTTTCACAACATTTCTTATCTGTTCAACCCTTTAACAGCATGTGGCCTGACACATGGTACAAAATTACTCGGCCTAATCATTTGAAGGACATCCTTGTGTAGAAATGGGAAAATTAGCAACATACAGATGATGAAAATGTATATTAATGAACCAACTCTTTTTCTAAAGCTGAAGGAACACGAAGCCACTTTGTGGCTTGGAACTTGGTTTCAGGGGACAGGTTTCAGGCGACTGCATGGGAGGGGAGACTAGGTCAGCTAGGTCTCCCGGTCACCTGGTTTCAAGCCACATGATGAAATTGCAGAGTGTGTGAATATAAGACACCTTCAGTAATTCAAATAGAACTGAGACTAGGAGAACTATACCTCCAAACAGCACATGCAAGTCTATTGTGTTCCTATTTCTCTACTGGGTCAAATATTTGAATATTGGAACTAACACTGCTTGAAATATATTCAGGAGGCAAAAATGCGTTAGTTCTTACAGCAGGATTGCAAATGCAAAGTATACCAATGCATAAATAAAGAATACATTCTACTGCACAGAAGAGAGTTTACCTACTTTGTATATCAGCTAATTTGATGAAGACACTAGCTGAATGATTTGTCTGCTTGACTTTGTGCCTGATGACATTGTGATTACGGATGAACAATTTAATGAAGTACTGGGTTTTATTTTACTCCTGATAGATTTCCTTATTGCAGCCCGATACTAGTTATGCATTAGAATTAACAGAGTTAATGTAAAACCGGAAGAAACTGCAGTAAAAGGAGATTACAGCACCTCCAGACATACATTAAAATGTAATTAAACGTCACTTACATCAGTAGTCAATGCTCTTAATTTCTCCAAAACCCGTGCTTTTTGGGTCTTCATCTAGTCTCAAGAGTATTTGGAGGATGAGGCATTAATGATAATCTCCCTCAGCACCAAGTTCAATTCTTATTATGCACAGAGATGTAACAGTGCACTCCCTTTCAAAGTCCCAATAATGAACACTTCAATCAGACAAAAAACGTTTGAATTCCAGGGATCAGCTTGTTGAAGAACTCTCTTGCAGTCTCCCTCAGGCCAGCGTATTCAAAAACATTTTCAACAAACTGCCTTTTAATCATTTGAATTTAGTAGGCTGTCTCAATTGTCTACATATATATATATATATATATATATATATATATATATATATATATATATATATATATATATATATATATTATTAAAACGTTTGGGGTGCTGGTAAGATACAAATGCAGTGGTATATAATCAATATAAGATCCAAGTATATAGTTCTTATCTAAACAATATAAACAAATCCATTGAAATAATTTGGATTAAGGGATATAGATTCACATGCTCCTTGCAGAATGATCAGCTGCAGACACAGTTCAGAAGGGGTTGACTTGATTCATACCCTAACTGTAAATCCCAAAGCTATTCATGAAGATGAAACGAAAGGGCTAGATAAATCATTCCCTAAAGTTATGCACCACTTTTGTACAGTGATTAGTGAAGTCAGGAGCAAATTCTCATTAATTAAATCTTGCTTAATATGCAAGATACTGATGGATGCTACCAGTTTCACTACAGCAGCTCAGAAAATCATGCATTGCATCTAAATAATGATTTCCCTAGCTCTGGTGCCCTGTTTTGCATTATTTCTAACACTGTTTTCTTTTTTGCTTTTTCTAGTACAATGCCTGTTACTTTTTTTGTGTTTTCTGTAAAAGCTGCAGATACAGCACCTCAAGCAGAAAAGCTAGACAGTCTGTCTTTTTTTTTTTTTTTCAGACGCCTTTATCCAAAGCGACTTACAGAGACTAGGGTGTGTGAACTATGCATCAGCTGCAGAGTCACTTACAATTACGTCTCACCCGAAAGACGGAGCACAAGGAGGTTAAGTGATTTGCTCAGGGTAACACAATGAGTCAGTGGCTGAGGTGGGATTTGAACCGGGAACCTCCTGGTTACAAGCCCGTTTCTTTAACCACTGGACCACACAGCCTCCTGTCTTCATATCTCTGTCAAATCTCCGGGGGTATAAACCATTGGACTGAATCGTGTTTTTAAGACCATTCTGACCTCCCACTTGATGAACCCCTATTAGTCCGAGTGATCCCCGTGTGAGGCTTGGTGAGGAACTGCCATCAAGACCAGCCAGTCAGTGTTCCTACAGTTGTATTATAATAATACTAATTCTGCAACTTAACTGGATTCCCTCCCACTTTGAGAAGGAAACCGCATTGCACTGATCTCCTTGCAACGTTTTCCCCACGCTCCATGTGTTCTGAAATCACCCATCCTGTAAAGTCTCTTTTCCGTGGGTACTTCAATGCTGAAGTGCACCAGAGTGTGTCAGACGCATCAATGTGCCATATCATTTTCTGACAAGCTTTGGGATGCGTACCCCATTCTCACGAGGTACCACTTTCTGGCCCTACACCGGTTCTAGAGATACTGATAATGCAGCAAATGTGAACCCACTGTGATATGCAATATACTGTTTGTTGAACTGTAAACACATGCTGGGCTTTTCTTTATTAAACACTTACGTAAGTAACAAGCATGAAACTGGTTAACAAGTTTTCCAATTCCCCGACAATCGCTGGCCATTAGCCAACCAGCTGCAGCAGGTGGGATTCCCAGCAGGGCAAAGTAAAGTTCATGCAGAGTTTGTGATTCTCATCACCGTGAATCTGCACAGCCCCTGAAAGCACAAGCTTGTCAATTAGCTAAACTGATTTTTTACAGTATTGGATTTAAGATACTCCTGCTTATATAATTCAATTTGACCCTGATGTGCAAGGCGAGCGAGGCAGCCGCCTAAGGCCCCCACCCCAGGGGGCCCCACGCTCAACCAGACTGCCATGAGATTTAATGTGTTTGTTATGTGTGCGCAAAACGCTGTATCTGCAGCTCATCATGTCGGCACCTCGCAAGTCCTATGAAAATGCTCCAGTACATGCATGAAAACAGATTAGCAAATTTGCATGAAAATGTGCATGCCATACTGTTCAATGAGAGCGAAGTTGCCAAGAATTTAAAATACTAGAAAAATGTATTTCTAATTTATGTTCTAACCTGATTTAGAACGTAAAATACAAAAAGCATTTGATAATACCCAGGGGTTAATTTGTAAGAATGTTTTTGTAAAAAGTGGCATTGCACACAGTTTCAAGTGTCAAAGAGTTATTTTCTTTTTTAGTATTATTACTTATTTTTCTGCCTAGTTATTCAGAACCCACTTATAGTCGGGCATTGCAGTATTTCTCAATAGGGCTACTGAGACATGGTAATTTTAGAAAAAGTTAATACATGATATGTTTGAAGTAGACTGGATGTGGAGTGCTTTGAAGTTGTGAATTATTTAAAATGATAAAGTCTAACAAACAAACTGAAACAAGTACTATTTATAACTGTATCTTAATGTTAGTATATGTAGGTGCATATGATTTCATGATGCATTGGTATACTAACTAAGATAGGTTGTTCCTGTATCATGCACTTGATGTTCTGGACCCCACACTTAATCATCACCGCCTAGGGCTCCACACAGCCTCAGGCTGGACCTGCTGATGTGTCTCTCCCTGTCTTTTCTTTCATTATTATTTTCTTCAAAAACACTAATTGAGCAAAGCGGTGGTTCAGGCAGGAAACTCACTTTTAGCCTCAGATCAAATGACGTAAACATCAAACATATTTTAGGTGCTTCCAATATCAGAACAAATCATTTCCATCCAAAAGCTAGAATTATATTTGTCATCCCATAAGCGATACGTCCAATGAGCAGCAAGGAAGGGAGTTTATCTTCCCTCAATCCATTACGTCTCCGCTGTGCACCAGAGTTCACCTCCTCCTTCCCAGCCGCCTCCACCTGCTTTTTTTGCTTCGTCTAAAGTGAAGAGTAGCTATCTTGCCCCCTTGCCCATGGCTTATCTGCGAGCTAATTTATGGGAAGGGGTACCTCAAAAGACAAGGCCAAAAGCCAAAGAATGTAGTGTGAAAATATAATGTAGTAGTGTTGTCTAGTCTAAGCTTTAATAAATAATCTATCGTGTGAGTTTCCTGACTGAACTGTGATTATGAAAATGTGTCCCTCAGTAGCCTCAGTCTAGCTTTAACAGTAGATGTTTCATGCCTTTAAAAAACACCTTTGTGCAAAAACTATAACAAAGCAAATCAATTGCATTGATTGTTTAATGGTGTATGCAAAACTGCTGGTGCTGCACTTAATAACTATTCTGGAAAGCATGACGTATGTTTTTTAACACTGTGATGGCACGCCTGTAGGCATCAGAAATGAAATTACTACAAGCACTTCCTGCATTTGAAACCCCAACCACCACATCAGTATCATGATTGTTGCTGATCCCGTTGTTGTTAGATCCTTCGAATGAACATGTCAAATGTTAGCACTGGGACCAATATCCGAAAATTGCTTGAAATGCATTCTTTGGCAAAACTAACCATGGTTTGTGTTCGTTCATATTACAGAACTTTTAAATGACGATATCAAAAAGATATTGTGCAAAGGAAAGCCAATGAATACATTACTTCTGAACTGTTTAATACATATCCTATTTCTCTCCTTTCTTCAATAAGTGATTTGATGCGTTTTCAGGTTTATTTTCTACTTCAGATCTTTTTTTTTATTTTTGTTTACTATAATAAACGAAAATGTTCAGCATGATAATCCTCATTAGTACTAGCATTAAAAAGTGTAAAACTGATTCATGCTCCCAAAGATTCTGATCGTCTTAGTAACTGGCGATAAAGAAAGTAGAAATACTAAAAGAAACTTATTTAAGTCACAGCTGCATAAGCGATTCTCTAGATTAAAAGTAAAAATGTTTGACATGGGTTAAAGACATCTCTTTAAATCCCCAGTTTGTGATTCATTGCCCTAAGTGTAAATCCTTCCCCTGGACAGAACTAACATGTGAACATGCTCTGCAGTATTAGGTAGCGTATTACAAGCAGCAATAAGGAAGCCTGCTGAGTAGCATGCCGAGCAAAATTCAATTCAAAGATCATTCACTTGGCTAGACATTAATATCCCAGGAACGTGCATTATGTAGTTATCAAACTTCTCCTTGCTTTCTCAATCCATTAGCTAACCCCAGGGAGACGTGTAGAGGAGCTCAAAACAAACTCTGCATCAACAGAATGCTCTCTAAATAAAATCAGGGCTACTTTATTTTCTGTTGCTTCAATCTGGATCATATATAATTGCCTCAGACTGGCTTTGCGGTATCTTGGCTGTCTAGAAGGTATATTATTATACATTGCTAAGCTGTCCTCAAAAGCGTTATTTTAACCCATTAAGTACCATTGTCCTCATTTGAGGACATACTACTTTGTAATTTTCTGGAGCATTTTTAACTGACATCTACCTGTTATTTGAATTTTCTCTATAACTATGTTATGATAACTTACTTTCATTTTGTTAATCGCAAAAGTCTAAATGTTTTTTCACATTACATAAATACAGCTTGTGTTCTGATTTTTTTCAATGAATTTAATTTGGTACTTAATGGGTTTTAAAAAAGCCTCAAGCTTCCCTGTGCTTTGCCACAAGGTTAATATGCTTTAGGCCCAACACAAGGCATTCAGAAATGACATGTCCAGATGACACGAAGAGGCTTTAGTTTTGCCAGAATATCTTGGTGTATTAATTAGAGGACAAGGTTATGGGATGAAAGTAAGAAGAAAGGGGCAGCAGTGTGGAGTAGTGGTTAGGGCTCTGGACTCTTGATTGGAGGGTCGTGGGTTCAATCCCTAGTAGGGGACACTGCTGCTGTACCCTTGAGCAAGGTACTTTACCTAGATTGCTCCAGTAAAAACCCAACTGTATAAATGGGTAATTGTATGTAAAAATAATGTGATATCTTGTAACAATTGTAAGTCGCCCTGGATAAGGGCGTCTGCTAAGAAATAAATAAAAAAATTAAAAAGTGCAGGAAGATTACAACTATGCCTCTAAAAGAAACCATTGAGTAGGGCTGCTTATTGATTACTTCATTCCAGGGATAAATAATATTATCACCTCACTCGCAACATAATCGCCCTGCACTGTCCTCTATCATTGTCATTAGCTTGTGCACAATCCATGTGAATGGGGAACAATTAGGTCAAATTTCAGCAGCGTGTACAGTTTAACCTTTCTCCATAATGCCAGCCTTTCAGAACAGGGGTGGACCTGCAATCAGCTAGGAGATGTGGCTGAGTTTACTGGAGATCTTAGAGAACGAGAGCCAGGCCATAAAACACTGTGCTCTCTGACCATTGGGATTCTTCCTGAATTCGTTCTTTCCAAACTGAAAGCCAATTGTTTTGTGCAAACTTAAAGGTGTAGGGAAGGGGTGCAGAATTCCACTCCTCCAAGGGTAGAGCCCTCTGATCTTTGGTTCAGTTCGCTAATTTAAGGTACAGATGAGACAATCTAATTTCCTGGTCTTAATCAGTTAAACATATTTAATGAGGACACTGGAACTTAATGCATTTTCAAATGGGTTTGCATCTGCAGTAAAATATTGCATAGAGATAGCCAACTGCAAATTTCAGTCAGTTAGTGTTTTTATAAAAAGTCTAACGCTGGCACACTGTGTATCACACAATGGCATGAAGATCTGCAGCCAGGTATGTTTCAGGATGTCCCCTAGAGGTCATGACTTTTAAGACTGTTCCTCATGAAACACCAGCTCAGGTCAGGAAACACATGCAATAGATTATCTAATAAAACACACTAGACAGAGCTGCTACATTTGACATATTTTCACACTTCTTTCTTTGGCCTCGTCTTTCGAGGTACCTCTGCCCATAAATTAGCTTGCAGATAAGTGGAGAGGCTGATCGGATGGAAGCCATGGGCGGGGGGGGGGGGGGAGGGTTGATAGCAGCCCTGCCCCGTTAGATGGGACGTAATGGATTGAGGTAAGATATAAATCCTTGCCGATCATTGGATGTATTGTTTATCGAAGGACAAATAAGATACTAGCTATTCGATTAACGAATTGCTTGATGTTTATGTGATTTGATCCAAGGTGAAAGTGAGTTCCCTGCCTGAACCACTGTTTTGATGACGTAATTAGTGTAGTGTTGAATCCAGAAGTACCTGCAGCATTGCTGCTTCTATCAGCTCCTATCAAAGAGGCTCCATGTGGGTAGACAGGGGCTTACAATACACTTCCCTGTCATTGTTATTTATTTTTCTTGGTAATCCCTTCACAAGTGCACCCTACTGTTAAATATGAAACAGCCAGATACATTAAGCTGCAGTGCATTGACAGCTGTTTTGATGGAACAGTATTAGCAAATCTTCAAAAAATTGCTGCTGGTAGACATGCTGTTGATGAGTACATGTAACAGCATTCCTGATGATGGGATAATACCATGCCGTCAGCTGCGTTGCTTTCCTTATTAATTGGGAGCGACCAATATGCATTTTATATTGGCTTGTAACATATTTAAATGTCCTTTCTTGTAAAGTACAGTAGAGTGTACCAAAGGCTGAACAACACAGAATTGTATACTAGTTAGCATTCAGAACATCTTCACAAAGGTTACATAGCACTGCCCAATCCTTCATAATGTCTTTGAAAACGACATGTAGACTGTATAAGTACTCATATTGTGTCAAACCAAACGTACTTTATTTGACAATTCAGCATTTCAAGTGCATGCATGTGACTCGTACTCACTGAAACGTTTACTGAAATTGCTGAGGTCGATTAAATAAGACCATTTTGTGGCATTGCAGTTACACATTTGAATGCTTGTATGCATGTAAATGAATGATTATCCACATAATTACACACAGTTACAGTGTCTATATGAAGGCATTATGAATGAGATGTAGCATCCAATTCAAGTGAAGCGTTACAAATATAATAAACAAAATAATATTTGCATTCATTGAAGGATGCTGCAGTGAGAGCCCAGAAAATGACCCCAATGTGTGCTTTAGTGTCTGTACTGAAATTCTACAGCATGTGAGAAGAGCCGTGCTGGGTGAAGCATCACCAGGGATTAACCAGATGCTGCTGGTTTTTCAGGATACAACATATTGGAATATCCAGGGAGGGAGCACAGCCAGCTTGATTCTGCACACACCGTAGCAAAAGGTCTGCTCTAAACCATCCCGAGGCAGTCTCCTACCCAAGCTTGTCGGAAGCAAATTGAATGTGCAGCAGCATTACAAGTGAGCTGATGGCAAAGGGAGTTGCGTGAGCACAACGTGTGCGATTCTGAATGTGTTGAGAGATAGGGGGCTGCCAATATTTACAACCACTTTCAAAGAACATGGACTCTTTGTATCCTGGGATTCATATTGTTTGTGCGTAATGCAATAGGAAAGAGTAAAGGTAAAGTGTATGATATTTTAATGCGCTAAAAAAAGGTTATGTGTGTAGAAATTAAGCCAACAAACCGGAGACTCATATATACACAAACTCCACCTACTGGACATTAAAGATTCTACTGCAAAGCTACATTTGCTAAGCCTTTAGGGAAGCAGGGAAGAAAATGAATGGTGTGTGGAACTGAAAGTAAATTTGCACGTTCTCTCTTACTGAATCTCAGCAAATGGAATAAATGAAATGTACCTTAAATCTTTATGAAGTTCACATCAGTGTAAGAGTTATGTGTGAGCCGACAAGTTGTTCAGTATTTAAATTGAAAATTGCGGAATGGATGTGACTTGAATGCAGCATTGCCTGCTTCACTGAAACTAAAGTGCTTGTAGTTTTGGATTACATCGTAAGACAGATAGTGAAATAAACAGGGAGCTCTGGAGTTTGCATACATACATGCATAGCTTTATACTAAAATAATACAAATGTCAAGTTTGTCTTATTTTTATGATGTATACTGTATATAAATCTGCTTAGTTATTCACCACACTATGTCCAGAACAATATCAATGTTTGCTGATTCAATTCCCTGATACCCCATGTTCCTCAAGTAAAGACTTACAGGTCTGGCCAAAAGTTTTACATCGCCTTATAGAATTAACAAATGTAGCTTCATAAAGTCGAATGAAACTTGCTGAATAATGTTACGTTAACATCTTGAATTACATACCACTTTGTAGTTTTCCCATAACGAAAAACTTAACAAATTTAACATGATATAGTGTACTACAATTCCGGCTTCCGGTAGACTTTCGCAATATCATTTTGTAGTTTCTTTGATAACATTTATTATTATTATTATTATTATTATTATTATTATTATTATTATTATTATTATTATTATTATTATTATTATGTTTTAATCCAAAATGTTTGGCCATAGCTGTAGATAGGTAGTCCCAAGTTTTCTCTTTGCATCTGTTCAGGCACAGCACCATCTCCCTTCTGATTTCAGATCTTTTACATTACATTACCTTCAAAATGAACCCAGCTGCCTACATCTACTATCATTCAACAGCCTCCTCCCCGATCACTGCCTCTGCAGCTGGGCATCACACACCATTAACTCCAGCACACAGGAGCCATTTGTTTTTAACCTACCTCTAAAGCAGGGGTTTTTAACCCGGGGGTACATGTACCCCTGGGGTACTTCTAAGGGTCATAGGAGGTACGCAGGACAACTCAGAAATGCAAAAAATAAAAATGAAAGTAAAAGAAAGTAATGATCTTGATTTTTTTTTTACTGTAGTATATATTATCTCTAAACCACTGTGCATGTATATTTCATTTTTGTTTAGCGACGCATAGGTTACATTCTGACTATGGTTTCAAAAGCATCATCCACCTGTACGCATGCCTGGTTTAGATTGAGTGGATTTCCACTCTGATATTAGGGTGGGTGAAGCAGGTGTCTGGTGATTCTGCCTACTCTATGGAGTGCTCTGCTCAGAGTGCTCTGTGCTGCCCATGAACTTTGCAGTTTTCAGCTCTTTCGTTTAATTGAATACTAAGCTGTGAAGTACAATCTTTCTGCAAGTATAAATGCTCCGATAAACATAAATAATAATCACAATACTCGTACTTATGTATTAGGCATGGCTGCATTTTAGTAACAGCAATAGCGTGTGGCTGAATTTGTTTTCGGTGTTTGTTTTCGGTATACTGTACATCCAGATTAACCTGTGTGTCGAGTCAAAAATTGACACATTTCTTATTTGCAAGAAAAACGAAGGAAGAAAACATAAGTCTACAGAAAGCTATACAGAGTCTGTTTGGATCATTTTTATGCTGGTTTTAATAAAATGTCAGTTAGTTGTTACAGTTTTTTTCTTGAGGTTAATGTTTTTGATGTTGTAAGCATTTTAAATGTCACACAATTATGCTGAGATGGGAAGTAAATTGTAACTCGATAAACATTTACAGTGCAGACTATTTTGGATTCTTTATAATAACTTTGCAGAATAGAAAGCGAACACGTGTGTTTCCGAAGAGATTCCCAAATAATGTCTTGTGATTCTGTGCATCCAAAGACTTGTAATTAAAAGTTTTAAGAATGACTGCTTGGTATACATTTGTTAATCAAATGATTCTACCTTCTATTGCGAACATACATGTAAAGGTGTATGTGAGCTAAAACCTCCGCACAGAAGGGGTACCGTTTTTAAAAAGGGTTTCAAACCAGTGCTCTGCAGAACAACCCTGTATTGACAAGGAAAGGAAAACGGGCCCTTGACCACCAAATGCAATCAATTCCAGACACTGCACTCCTCCTTTCATTGCAAGCCAACAGATTAAATGGAAATGCAGATATCACAGCCATACAGAGAGTTTACATCTTAAAGCCTGAGAACCCTTTGCTAAAACTGCTTCCACTGATTTTAACATCGAAGACTGGTCTTTATAAGAGTGTACCATAGTAAAAAAATATAGTGTAATAATGCACAGTGAAAGCATGGTAAAGCATGGGCAAGCACAGTAAAAAATAAGGTATATGGTAAATGTATAGTATAACCATGAGAAAACTGCAAACTCACAGTAAAAGGTAAAACTGCAATGAATGCATTAGCTCTTTAAGTCTGCAACACTGCTTCTGATAATGATCCTATTTTCTAAGCCATTAGCCGATTATTTCTCTTACAATTTAACTCTTTCATTATGTATTTCTCATAACTTCAAATTCAGATTAAAAGCATTTTAGTTTGCAAGGTGTTGGTATCATCAAACAGAGGTTTCTCATCATCATCATAAGGGATGTTCAGTACTGTAACTGTCAATTAGCTTGGAGTTTTCCAAATTAAACCAATGCGTACAGACATTCTCCTATTCCATGCAACGCTGTAGACATTAAAATGTGTCTGTAAAGAAAAAAAAATGCTTACTCCAACAGCACAGCAGATTAAAATTTGCCTCCAGAAGTCTGTGTATCTCTGTGTCCAGTAATAGGATTATTCAGAGGCCTCGCGTCTCCCTCGGATGAAAGCTCCAGTGTGATTTGCAAAGCTAATTTTAGAGGCGGCACAGGAAGGCTAGGCATTTGTTTAGAAGGGGGAACTTTAACCTCAGATGTCAGCAAATTTTCTAATCTGTCAGGATGAATGATGGTCCGCTGGAATAAACTGCATTGGCCTTCTCCTCGCTGGATTCTAAAATAAATACTGGCTTTCAGAGAGCCATGGAAATATAAACCTTTATAGGGATATTTCCATTCTGTGGAAAGATCGAAACAAACCCCAAATGGAGAACGCCGAGGTGCAGACTAGTGATGACGTGAGTGCCAAACCTGCAAGGTGTCGCATGTTGGGCTTTTGGAGACTCTCCAGATCTTAAAGATTAGTTGAAAAAAACAACACAAACAATCAAGAAGTCACATGCGTGTTCAGTGAAGCTCAATTCACCGTCCTTGGGCTAACAATGTTCTTGTTCTTACTTTTAATTGACGGTGCCTAGTAAAACATATACCGTATGCTCTATGAAATGGGTGAAATCAATCCAAATCTCAGTGTCCAAATCATTTCCCCGTTCATTTGTGTGCAGTGTTTCTCCATTAGAAATTGGAATGGTACAATGAAAATGTTACATTTTCGTTAAAGTAACATATGCTTTGATTGAATAGCACTAGGGAACAGGCTAATAACATGGTTAACAGTATTAATCCTGCTAGGTTATTCTCCAGTATTAACATTACTGCATGCAAAAAATAAATTCACAGATTAGACCATTAAAACAGACCCCCCAAGTTATGTGTCAGCATGCAAGCTCTGCAAACGAAACAAAGGTTATTCAAGACTGGTAACAATCAGGAAAGGAAATTAGGTTTGATGTTCTTTGTCCATAATTATAAAACCCTCAATAGTGATTATTTAGAAATACTAAAAATAAACTTAATACAATGACACCTGTTTCAAAATCTTTCTCAATGTCTTCACAATTAAAACAATAACCAGAAATAATGTACATAATTCTAACAGCAATGACGTAATGATTTCGGATGGAATGGGCAAATGATTTAGTAAATCTTCAGTAGTCATTAGCAGATGGAGCTCCAACACGGGTATTCCAGATGCCTTTACTGCATCTGTTTCTACAGACACACACTATTATTGCAAGCTTACTTCAAAGAGTAAATCAATTCAATCCTTCAGCAACTTGAATTAACACCTCCACAAAGCATTTTACAACTAGAAATAAAGAACAGCTGTTTTGTATATAGTCTGAGAATACAGCTCTTTGAAACTGAACATTGTCAAAATCAAAAATCAGGACAAAGGCGTAAATGGGCCTAAAATGATTAGCGATTTTTGTTTCTTGACTTCCATTTAACTTCTCCGCAGTCTTTAGAAGCACATTGCTTTACCTTGAACACCATTGTTTTTATTTATTTTTTTATGGACATGACTCAAAGAATAGACACTGGGATACATGGTTTAGTTTATCACTGAATCATCCTCAAAAAAGAAATTCACGAAGCACGGTTTTGTTATGATACATTAATGTTTCACTTTCCACAGATCCTCTGTCAGTAGAACTGCAAAACAAATTTCTTAAAAGAGAAAAAGCAGACTCTGCAACCACTGTAGTCTAAACAGTCGTGTAATTGTGTGCATTTACAATTTCTCAAGGACTGCATACTGCCATCTCAGATTTGGATTCAAGGCTTGAATTAAACTCGTAATATAATTAGTCTCTCTTTTAGGTCTCACCTTTTCCTATTTCTTAATTTTACCTTTCCCAGAACAACTAGAAATGCCATCCTGCCTGCAATCTATAGCACTGAAAATGCTCCTTTATGAACAAGAAGAGTTTCCAAAAGCTCTCAATCGAAGGCTCCGTTACTGAAACACTTTGCTGCCCTCACAGTGAAAGACTGACCTGCGTCTGATATCATTTATTCCATTTCAGTTTTAAAAATTGCTTTCCATATTTTATGTATACTCTGTGAGCACTCTGTTGTACCTATCTGGGTCAGGGGTGTCCAATGCCTGCACTTATCTCACTTAATTTGACTTATTTAGCCATTTCTATTTCTGTGGCTTGGCTTGACTAAACGCTTCATCAGTTTGGTGCACAGCTGATTGATTTTAAAGTTGGAATTCTATAGGGTTCGGAAAAAGGAAACATACATACATCAGATATAAAATGTCAGTGCTGCACATCGTGGCTTGGGGTACTGTACCTAGCTCAGGATCAATTCTCCAACAATATCAAAAGGGATATTTCATCTATATCTACATTTCATTAATATTCAATTTCTTACCTCTTCCTAACCCCCAGTGGCCATTTCTAAAAACGTCCACTGAGAAATATTTAGGAGTCTTTTCAGAAGCCAATGAATAAGGACAATAGTTAGTAATCCTATGATCTAAGCAAAACCAACAATAGAAGAATATACAAAACACAAATCATTTCTTATACAGCTAAGAAATTACATATTTTGTTAAACTAGACGGTACTGCTTAAAGTAACTATTTGAAACCTATCGTGATCACTGCTGGGGTTTGCAGCTCAGAACAATGGGGTAATGAGAGGACACTTCAAATTGGTAACACATTAAATGAACTGGTTTACAGCAAGGCCACAGTTCCTGATTTAGGTCCTGTAACCTCCCTGATCCCTGCCTTACAATCAAGTGAGTCACATCATGATTCACCGTGGACAATTACTGTGAACAAGTGAGAGATGAAACACAGACAAGCTAAGAACCTTTTTATTTTGGTTGGCATCTTGTCAACTTGAACTAGATAAATAAATACAATTTTCAAAATCTTCATTCCTTCACATGGTATTTTCCATCTCGGTTCCCAAGGCTTACTTGAACAGTAAGCAACGGTTTGAATTCATTTTAAACACAGGCAGTGGATTTACTGCTGATGGCTGTGTTTTTCTTTCCCCGTGCTGCTATCTCAGATCAGGTCTGAGTCAGCTGGGATTAGTCTCATCAGTTCACCGCTGAATCGTGCAAAAAAGATGGGATTCCTTTTAGAAAATAATTTAAAATGAGACCATTTATAAAACCTCCTTTTGTTCCTGGACTCGCATGTAAAGCACAGTCTATTAAAACCCACCCTGCAATACAGTAGGTCTGTAGAACGCAGTTTGAGTTCTACTCAGAAATCAGTCTTATCACCTAATTGTAGCACCTTGACTGACTGTCGAGGTTGTCAGTCAGGATTTTCAGAGAATGACAGAATTGAATTAAGACTGTATCAGTACAATTTGACATTTGTTATTTAATGAAGTTACATTTCTCTCAAACCTCTAAAATACATGGGACCCTTTGAGTTAAACCCTAAACCCTGTCAACGCCAAATCGTCATTAGCACAGTTTTAGTTTTTCAGAGAGAAAAAAAACTGTAATAAAATGAACAAACCAGAAATAAACAACAGAAACATTTAATTTATGGGGTTGTAAATATTTGTTTGTTTTTAGTGTTTTTGGCCTTATTAGCACCAATGACAATTTGGACTAAATAGCTTTGAGAATCAAACCCTTTCTGCCTAAAATCACAAAGCACTCAGTTCTAACAAATATCAAAATGTGGAGGGTCTTGAGGACCCCCCCCCCACACACACACACACACACATGCACGCATGTACACACACACCAACACACACACGCATGACGCACACACACACACAGACACGCACGCGCAAGCACACGCACACATGCACGTTGGAATTTTCCCTGCAGTAAAAGAAGAGGTTGTGTTCACCTTGCCCATAGATGTGAGAAGTTCACCCCATAGAGCTGTAATTTGATTGAGATCTATTGATTGGGCAGGCTAAGGGCAGCGTGTGAGTGTTGAAGGTCTCTGCTGAGAACACTGAGAACAAACCATTGTCTGTTTGGCTTGGATCGATGGGGTTGGAGGGGGGAGTATGGCTGTCTTGGTCTTTTTGTTAGTGTCAGTCTTATGAGGACAGAAATGATGCATTGCAGGCAGAGTGGTATCTGCAGCATGCTTCAGCCTGTCCAATCAGCAGACTACAGACCAGGCCCTATGGGTTGAACTTGGCCAATGTTCCCTGATAATTCAAGGGTGTGTTCTGGAAATGTGATGCCCAGACATATATTGGGAACTCCTACAAGCTTTGTTTATGTTCCTTTAGCTAACCAGATTTTGCAGGGATGTGTTCTAGATTGTTATTGAAGAACAGTCTAGAACAGTTCCAGAACCAAGGAGTTAAATCTCTATGATTAACCATTGATAGTGTATTAGACAGGCAAGATGGAAACCAGTATATAAAATTAGAGGGAAGTGTGAAAAGGTTATACTGTGTACAAAAAGCATATTCAGCTATTTCCATACTGAATTTCAAACAGCTCGGAATAATTGCTGTTTTCTTTACGTTTGGCAGAAGTCAAAAAACCATAACGAAGACCAATGACTAAAGGAGAAATATTTCATTTTATATTGACCCTCAAGTGCCATTAAGCTTGCTACTGAGGCATTGAACATTAATTATGAACATGCCTACAAGCTTGAATGACATTAGTAGGCACCAATGTATCTGTCTGCTATGAAGTTGTGAAAGGATTTTGCAAATACATTTTGAGACTCCCAGACAACATTTGAATTTCGACCACAGTACTGAAGACTGTGTTTTAATTAGCAGGTCTGAGGCGTCACATATTTCTACTAATATCATTTGTATAACCAGGGGAGAGATATTTTAGTATCAGAAACAGATGATTCCTAATGCCGGTAGACACTTAGGAGACATTGGAAATATACTGCAGACAAATTACCATGCTCTAATGCTTATTAAAGCAGACGCCTATTCTCAGATGGTCCTTATGGTCTCCGATTCCTCAGTATTGAGGCTTGCCAATAGGCAGCTATTGAAGAAGTAGAATTAGAAGGAAATGTAAAGTTTGTGTGTATTACTGTGTTATATGTGGTGTGTTAATGTTGGTGTATATATATTGGTGCACGGGATATAAATTGGGCTATGTAGCACGAGTGTTGTAATATGCACTTAGGCACGGGGATTGCACAATCACTTGACGTGCAAATTAAAGGTGTTTTAGTATGTGAGCACGGGATTGCACAAATTAGTTCACATGCTGGTATTCAAGTGAATGATGAATTAGTAATTAAATCCCGGCACAACTGTATATATAGAGGCATGGATCACTCACTCGGGGTTGGGTGTTCAGGGCGAAAGAACGGGAGAGAGAAGGAGAGTAAATGAAATGGTAAAAACAATTGCTACCTGTGCTGAAGGACCAGCACGATACTTGTTTGTTTGTTTCGTCCACTGTTTGTTAGCGTCTGTTCGTTTGGCCAACGTGCCCTTTATTTTGTCAAAGTGTTTTTGGTTTGTTTAAACCTTTTTATTTTGTTCATTTAATAAAGACGCCACAGGGCATTCATTACCTCAGTCTGCTGTGGATTCCATTCCTTTTACCCTCAGTACTGTGTGTTCTTCCAGGTCTGACGCCACCGCTCAAGCCAGCCTGCCACACATGGGTCCACACACGAGGTCAAATACAGTGTATCACGATACAGAGAAAGTGATGCTGAAAGTCAAACCCTTCTGACAAGTTTAGTTAGCCAGGCAGACTATTAATAGCTTGCTTTACTTTTATCATGCAGAAAAAATAATCTATTTAAAAAGGCAAAATTCCAAACCAGTTAATTGACTTAAATGAGTTCCAGTCCAGGCATAATTAACCCGAGCGAAACTCGAAAAAATGGTATCTCAGCAAGGCTACGACTCCACTCAAATGAAGACGAGTTAACGAGAAACCAAAGGAAAAGCAGAAAAACAAATGCAGGATGCACCACAACCGAACTGCAAACTTGAATTTAAAAGCATTTGCTGAATGTTAAGACAGGTCCAGGATTCAAGATCATTGCAAAACCGAGAAGGTGGTGTACAGCTATGGCCAAAGGTGTTGCATCACCCTATAGAATGAACTCATTTTGCTTCATAAAGTCGAATGAAACCTGCTGAATAACGTTATATTAACATAGTGAATTGCATACCGCGTTGTAGTTTTTCATAAACTGACAAAAAAATTGAAAAAATGTGACATTTCAAAACATAAAACACTGTACTACTATTATGGCTTCCGGTAGACTTCTGTGATATATTTCCCTACTTTATTTGATGACATGATGTTAAATAAAATCTAAATCATGTTCATCTAGTTGTTGTTTTTTTAATCCTAAAATTGTAGGCAATACAAAACCTTTGGCCATATACGTAGGAAAGTGGGAGCTGGATTCAGTAGCCTTTACATCAATTACCCTATTTGTTAATGCTTGGGAAACAAATCTGTTCTGGAGCAGTTTGTGACAGATGCTGATAGATGATATTAAGATGAAAAGCATCACCGTTTTAACAGCACCATTTACTTCAGTGCATCAGCTGTGCAGGAGGCAATTTGTGTTCTGCTCTGTTCTGATATATCCCCTTGGTAAAGTTACCATTCATCAAGTATTTGCATGGCTTTATTCACACACACAAATATATATACATAAATATATGGGAAAGAGATAACAAACAGGATCAATACAATGCCTATTTATCTTTAATAAAGTACATCACAAAGAATTGCAATTGTCAAGTAACAAGATGCAATAAGCTTGTAACATCAGTGGAAGTAAATGATTGGGAACTACAATGGTGTAGTATTTAAGCCCTCTTCATAATCCCCATCTGCATACCTTTTAAAGTTATGGATGCAAGACTTGATCCTTCTCTCGCTGGCAATAAAGATGAGCCTAGATTATTGAAAAGTCAATCACTCCTTTGCATTTTAGATTGCAGGATTTGTTACTCATCTGCCATTGGAAGTTCATGGCAACAGAATTCCATTTAGAAGGTTCGCTGTGTTCCACGGAATTTAAAAGTTTTGGAAAAAAACAAACAAGATATGAATGTAACATTCCTCATAAGTGCATAAATCAGTGTGTGAATAGCAAAAAGAAATATATATATATATATATATATATATATATATATATATATATATATTAAAATTCATAGTTTTAAAAGAAATACAATTAGATAATGTACAATACAGAAGAATAAAGGAAAATAAATGGTTAAATAGACTCAATACCGTGATGCCTGAAGGTTTAAATAGAAAGGAATAGTAGATCGTTACATCATTAACTATGTAGTAAATGACATCACAAACACATTCATAGATTTAAATAGAAATAAGTGAGTGTAGTTTCCATGGCATCAAAAGCCTATAAGTACCTCCACTCCACCTTTCCCTTGTCAAAGGTATGTTAAACATACCGAAACGTTGGGAAGTTGGCTCTTTTGGAGCAAAAACTATTTTGTGTGAACCTTTTAAAAATAATATATATATATATATATATATATATATATATATATATATATATATATATATATATATATATATATAAAGGGCTCACCATGTAGTGTGACTGACAAGATCAGCCCATAATGGACCCTTATCAATGTGTGTAATTAGTCTCAATCGGCATAATTGACACCCATATGCAGTAATGATGAACAACTTAACACATGGAGATGCATATAGCACTTTAATTAAAATCGAACAAACGGTTCTGAAAGGCCACAAATCAATCCAGTCCCTTTGAGTGAGTTCAGACACTATAACATCCCTCTGTCCATATGGTATTATTTATTATTATTTATTTCTTAGCAGACGCCCTTATCCAGGGCGACTTACAATTGTTACAAGATATCACATTATACATTATTTCACATACAATTACCCATTTATACAGTTGGGTTTTTACTGGAGCAATCTAGGTAAAGTACCTTGCTCAAGGGTACAACAGCAGTGTCCCCCCACCAGGGATTGAACCCACAACCCTCCGGTCAAGAGTCCAGAGCCCTAACCACTACTCCACACTGCTGCCCATATCAATGCTGTACACACTTTATCAAGAGAAGTGATATCACCGACTTTTCTGTGAGACAGTCAGACAGACAGACAGTCAGCCACACAGCAATCACAGGCAGATGGATTACAGGCACAGCCTCCTGGTACGAAACAGCTAAGAAGAATCGTTCTGCCATCTGCTTGGCAATCTCGTTGTTGTTACTTATTCCAGTCTAATTGCAGATTAATGAAGCTTTTGCTCCACTGAAAAGTCTTTAATGCTTGAAATGATGTGGGTTCATGCAGGAGATCTTGCTGCACTCAAGAATAAACTAGAAACCTTCCTTGGACACAGTCAGACTTATGTACTGGTTTACTAACTGGGCCAGAACAGACATTATGGTCTTTTCAACAAATACCCACACTGAGAATTCAAATGTGTGTGTGTAAGGGTTCTGAAAAAATCTAATGCATGCAAGTCTCAAGAGAATTTCTGTCTGTGAACACACACATAATATATATGCACAACATATCGAAACGTTGGGCAGCTGGCTCTTAGATATATATATATATATATATATATATATATATATATATATATATATAAAGTTTAACACTTTGAAAGTTGAACACATGACATACTTCCAAATCCCCCCCCATAATATCAGGTATGCAAAATAAATGCGCTTGTAACCTGAATTGATATGTAGCGGTGAAACGATTCACTAGGCATCAATGAATAATATTTCCTTACATGAAATGATCCTTGAGTGAATAATAAATCCTCTTGATATATGTAGCGTGGGTTGGAAGACGTGCCTCTCCTGTCTTATTTATGTTTTGCCTTATAAAAACAATAGTCCAAGATATTTTGATCAGGACCAGCGCATGTACTATGAAACGTTTCGTGACGTGACCCGTGTGTTGCGATACAGTGTGTTTCACATCATTACCTTGCATACCCTATGGGGTGAACAGTAGTTCATTTACCGTTCTTTAGAAGTGTCTTACATTTGCACCAAAAATGATTTGCGAGCCAAGAAAAAGCCACAAAATTAATTCATTGCTAGTTTGAAACATTAACCAATAATATAATAAAAATGTGTGTTTTGGCTTTTGTTTTACATACCTGGCTGCAGTATGTGTATATATTACAGCTCTTCAGCTGAGCTAATTAACACAACTGATCACAGAAGAGTAGGAATACCTACTAAAATCCTCTCACTCATTTGGAAAATGTGTTAAATATAGGACAGCTTTGTCAGTCTGCTCTAAAGAGTAAAGCTTCTTAACTGAAAAAGTGTTTCAAATAACAACCATCTACTCTTAAAACAAGTGTCTCCTGGAAAATTATTATTCAGTGCCTACGCTGAGGTCTTTAATTTCCTCTCAGCTAAATCAGTAGTGGTTCCTCTCTGATTTCTTTTGCCTTTTTACAGAATTTGCAGGACACCTATTGAGACTCGGACTGCAAAGAGTGCGGCTATTTTATGCCATTTCATCTTTTCAACAAATCATTTCCAGCAGAAACAAAGAGAGCTGTGTATTTAAAAAAAAATAACATGCTACTATGCTTTCATTAGTTTTCGTGCCAGTGTCACTCTGTTCCTTATTACCCCATTAACTGGAAATACAGCAATCAGAGCTCTTATTGTGCTTAAAAACACTGGCCCTTTCCTGTCGGGTGTAGTAAGGTAGTTAGCAAATAATAATAGCAGCATAGAAGGGGATCTGATAGTTACAAAGAGATTCAATCATAGCTATAAACGGAGTGCTTATACCCCCATCTCCTGCTTCTTAATAGCACCGTTGTTAGTGATGCAGAACTATCCTTTTTCAGTGGTTCGCAAACTGTAAATGAAAAGAGTTTAGATGATTACAAACGCATTCATTTCAGGACGTTTCAGACAAAGGCCCTTCTTCAGCTGTGTAGAAAGCAAAGCAAGCACAGTGCTGTAAACGTGTTATTTTTCAAGAATTCTGTGGATGATGTCATGATTATGTCAGAATAGGCTATGAAGCAAATGTTGCTCGGAAACAAAGGGAAGCAAGGTCATCTTTAAAACTAGGAACTTTGGAACCTCTTGGAATGAAAATTATATTCTGATAGAATCATGACATCATCCACGGAATAGCCCTTCTTTTACAATTTGACTTTCTCCGTTTTGAATTCCCTATACTTTAAACAGGGGTGCCCCAAACCAAATAAAAACAGTTTGAGAAAACCCTGAACTATTCCATCATAATGTTCCATTCCCACTTCCTGGCTAGCTAGTAACGCTTCTCTAGACAATGATAGATACAGATTGCTCAGCGTGCGGTACAGCGAGTGAAGAAGTGGGCAGGATGTTAGGACTGACACAACGTGTTAGTGTGCTGTTAAAAAGCTGTGAGCTTCCAAGATAGGTACAGTACTACTTTCCATTGTAGCTGGCAGGTGAAGCGCTACTGTAATCTATTTTAAAATAACTGCGTTTTATTTTAACTTATTGTTTCTGACAAAAGTGGAAGTGATACAAATAGGGGGGTTGAACTGTCCGCATTTCACTTAGAAATCACCTCAATACACACACTAGAGAAGCGTTGAGGTGAGGAACATTTATAAGGTGTGCTTATGCATTTGCTGCTGTCAGTTTCCATTATCTCTTATGAAACAGCGATTTCCCGCAACAGATAAGCAACATTTATATGTACATAGACTTTTGTTTTTTTTACCGGAACCGTTTGCTTACTGTTGGTGACGGTCGTGCTAGAATTCCAAGCGACAAAAATTATCCATGTGCTATTAATTTTCGAATCATATTGTTTCCCTGGTGTGAAAAATAGGGATTAGCTTTGGCTGTGCTTTGTATGAATTAATAGCAACATGAAGATTCCGTGAAAACCCACGCTCTGGGATGGCCTGCGGACTGCGTGGTACGCAGCAACACATTCCCCGGACGCAGAATGTTAGACACATGTGACTTATCATGTTAAACTTGAGGACAGCCCTACTGCAACCAATTCCAGTAAAACAAATCCCTGATGGTTTCCAAGCATCTGTTTTGAATTGTGAAAGACCCCGGTTTCTGCATTGGCAAGCACTTTAGTTGAATAAATTAGTGTATTTTGATATGTTCTGTATCACAAGGTATGTCTCTTACCACAACAGTGAAATAACTGTGCCTGAATGCTGCCTGGGAGACATACACACATATCCTTCAGTCAAACTAGCAGGTCAGAGTGAGACGGTGGGAAGCCTGTTTCAATAGAGGAGAACTCAAGTATGTCTGTGGCGAAAGCTACCTGTCTAGGTAGTACAATAATATGTCCTATTCTGTGGTAGATTGCACATTGTGGGGGGAAAAATGCACGTCAACGCGCACCAAGAAATTGTGTTTTATTGTAAAACTGAAGAGGAGTGAATATGGGCTTGGACTCGTTTTTACACCAGTATGTTAAATGCTATTTGTAAAACGTGGGAAGTTTTTGTAAAAGATACAGTAACAACATTTGAAATGAACTAAAAAATGTACAATTCAAAATAAATAAATAACTTTATTCCGCATCGCTAGTTGTTGCGCAACTGTCACCACCGTATTATACACAGCTGGGTTTCTTTAATGCTGGCTTCCTTTTCTCGTTTCCTTTTTAATATGCAACAGACCGCTCTACCTCTAATCACAAGAGGCTGCTGCTAGGGTCATTCGGATTAAGTTATTTGACCTCAGCGCGTTGTCACCAGGGATTACCAACCAAATGCTTAAGTTTATAAAATGACCTTGACAGTGTTCCAAAACATCTCTCAGAAAAGCCGAAATATCTCCTTGACGAATGAATTTCCAAAAGCAGTATGTCAAACGCGTACGTTTACAAACCTTCTTGAGTTTAAATCCTTTATTACCCATGATATCCCAGTTATTACCAGCACACCGTCTGTGTCAATCAATCGTACCCGTCTAGGCGATATAGTCGTACAGAATAGATACATTATTGTACTCTTGTATAGAGTAAAATAAATAGGACAAATACATAAATAAATAAATAAGCGAACTGACACGCAGAATGTGCTACAAAATGCAAATAAGCGGGCTAAACTTAAGGACATGCAAGAAGAGGCTTCACTCAGTGAAGAAGTTAGAATCAAGCCTTTTTTTTTGTTTTTTTTAGAAAGCATATATTAGGTACACCTTGTGCTTAACATTGGTAGCTGGAAATGTGACATTAGCTTCAATATAGGGGCTGCCGACTGATGTACTCTGTGGTTTACCTGTCATCAATGCACAGGTAAGCCTACCCAAATTGCATTATTTCATTCAAATACCGCGATTCTTCCAAGACCATGAATTACCGGCATTGCACTATTCAATACTGTTTATTACAGTATACTGCATGATCCCTACATTTAGTTTTAATTGTGAACAACACTAATAACACACAAAATGTTACCTTGCTGAAGAAACAGGATCGTCATCCCTATCAGGATCACCCAACAGATCGGATTGTTCATGTCTGATATATTACGGGTTAGTTTTCAGGCAATACGGGTCCCTGTGTTATTGCTCACGATGAAGGTGATTTTAAAATCCACGACGTGAAGAAGCACAGCGAGACAGGCAGTTCCCGCTGATTATCCTCAATCACAGGCACACACTGACTGGGAAACGGCGTCTATACACATGCATGCAGCAGAATGTCCCTCCTTTAAGACGAAGCGATTGGTCTAACCTTGTGAAAAGACCTTTGCGATAGGCGTGCTGCAGCTTAAAAACTCACATTGCAAAATAAGTATATATTACTAATGAATCAGAGCGGATGCGTTCATGAGTGACCTACGTGCAAGGTGTACAGATTGGACGTTTAAACTGGTAACAATTTGCTAATTAGTTAGCATATGTTGTGTTTAATATTTGCTTAATCCAGTACATTGTCCATTTAGTTATTACACTACGTATTGGGAGTGTATACAAACTGGAAAGTCAACAATAGTTAACTAAACGTAGGGATTATGTTTGTGCTCCTTATTTTAAGCTCCCTTGTAAATGACTGTATATGTATGATAATGGTAGTCGGTTATCATATTTGCCTGTTTTACTGACCTTTTGTAATGTAATACTGTCAATAGCAGTCTACTGACTGTATTTAATGTGTGGGTGATGCCGGTGTCACGCGAAGAATGGTCTCCTGGACTAATTTTCGTCGATTAAGCTATGATTTAATTCTGACATCTAGTCCCCCGTGGGAAAAGTTTTGAAGGAAAAAAAAAACACACACAAAAAAACAAAGAAAAAACTAATCTTGCAAAGTTATATTCTTAATTTTAATGTATGAAAGTAAATGGGGGAGGCTTTTTTCATAGTTCAATCTATGAAAATTAGTCCAGGGGGACCAAATCAGCGTGAAGTGGACGTTTTTATTTACCCATAGAAAAAGAAACGCAAAGATATCATATCAGTCTTAAATATTTTTAAAGCTACGTAGAACGTCTGCAAGAATAAGACGGTTTGGCTTCAAGTCATTTTTTTTTTTTATTTGTTTTATTTATTTATTTATTTTTTTCAATCTTTTCTCCACAGAACATTTTCCGTCTTTTTCAACAAAGGCTTTACAGGATATAAATTCACGCTGTGCGCAGCAAGACTCACAATCTGTTCGGAATGAAAGGTGAATTGTTGCCAATCTGTGCCTTGAGGTAGCTTTTGTATTTTTTGTTTCATCTACATCCTTTCTTTCCTTAACCCGTAGAGGCCTGGTTTTCAATCCAGAACGTGCGGCAAACTGAGTTCCAATTAGCCCACAGTGACCAGCGGTTTAAAGTTCGTGAAACGGCTAACTATTTACACGAATTGATTATTGACTGTCTGTAGCATTGTGATCACACCTTGGCTGTCCTCTGTGGGAACTCTTTAAGGCTGTGCTGGTTCTGCAATGACGTCAATGAGCAAGTGGCATGGGCACGTTTGAAGTACATTTCTAGAGACAAGAGCTGTGGTCAAGTATTATTTTCCAGCAAGGGCATTATACTGAACTATCAGTGTGAACCAGTGACCCAAAATGATGGCCAGTGTCTTATGCAAGTAACCTGCTGTCTATTTCCATTGCACCACACAAGATCTAGTTAAAGCCACACTCTTGTATCAATTTTTAAAAGAACTGTACTGTACAGTACATGTAATTCCTGTGTTCAATTTGAAATGAACCTTTGTTAGGGTCGGATCTGTGTCATGTCCTTGTATGACAAGGATGTGATGATAGCCAGTGGTAATTGCTAAAGGTGTTCTATAGGTCTGTTGTATTGAGAGGTGAATTTACTGTTATTGTTTTCAAATGTGTCCCCAGTACCTCTTCCATACTTCATATCACTGACTACACCTCCAGAAAGCTAAGAGGTGGGAGGCTTGTGCACATATGTCAGACAAGATCATAATGCAGCCCATGACTCATCCACTGCTACTCCACAGGGTTATAAAACATAATTCCCTCCTCTTAGCATGAATAGATAACACTCTGCTATGCCTGTGTTTGTAGAATGTGCCCCACAGCCCTGTGCATTTATTAGCTCGCTGATTCTTGGAAACGTCAGGGTTACATTTTAATTATAGGGCTGATGTCTTCATAGCATCTTTTAAAAATGCCAGATTATAAAGACTATGGTAGCCACGGGACAGAGGACAAAATATCGAGAAGCTCCCCTGCAGGGCACTGCCACACTGAACTGAACAGAGTTCTGTTTGCTTGATCAAAATATTGGCACACCAATTCCAGTAGATCGTCTTGTATTCCTGTGGGGTTCCACTTCATTATGAATATGTGTCGTCTTCAAGATGAAAATGTATTGAAAAATACATTTGGAAATGCATTGATTTCAGGGCATTTTTCCTTTCCAGCAGATGAAGTCTTATTTCTTTAGATTCATGATGCTCTTTTGAAGTCTTTTTGCCTCTATACTTTGCAAGTTATTTCACTTTGCCAAATCCCTCTCTTCACCAGGAGCAAACGTGCTTAACAGAAACTGATGGAAACAGGCTTATTTATTAACCCTGTTTATTCACTCGAGGAATAAAAAGCAACAGATTATGGTAAGATACAGCTCTGATGTTCAAATTTTACTTAACTCGGTCCCTATAGATTATAACCCTCTCATCGGCAGCTCTGACAGATAAACAGTCCTGTATCCTTCACTCCCGTTGCTCAAATGACACTGATGTTTATTCCCCTGGAGCTATGCTAAGCCTAATAACAGGTTAGTACAGTGATCCATGCAGTCAGGCCTTATCCCCTTAACCCTCCCAATTACATAACACCCCCCACCTGCTCAAGTGTCAAGTGGAGCTCATGCAAAAAAAAAGTAAAAATTACAAAAATGCTTTTTAACTGCCTCTTGCCCCATTATTATTATTCTTTTGACATGCTGTCACAAAAGTATTTATCAGCTGTTAGTACTGAATGTGAAAATGGAAAAAAAAAGCTAGCTTGAGTTTTGATCACATCAAATAAAATGACTGGCAGCAGTTTCTTTGTTTCCTACCTTCTGTTGCATTTTAGGCGAATGCACTCTGTAGAAGATTATACCGTGGTGTGGTCAGCGTGTCAAAAAGTAAAACATAACAAGACAGCTACACAATACGACATCTCATTCAGTGAGGCATACCAGATTTTAAAAATATGCTTTAACAAAACTCCTCGTACACGGAGTGCCAGTACTGATGGAGAGTTGTGTACGTACTGTATTATTTATTTAACATAGTCATAATGAATTGAGTGAAGCCCTCGCCCCATTGTAGGTGTCATGGGAACTTTCATTTTAGTTTTGCTTTCCTCTTGCTTTTTTCTGATGTTTGCAGTCGATCATCCTGGTTCTTTTCACAATTACTCCATTGATGATCAGGAGATGCTCTGCTAGTGGCCTGCCATAGATACTGTACATGTAACTTAGGTGAGATCAGGCAATGTGTCTTTATATAAGGAAAAGACAGCTCCATCTAATGATCTGACACTGACTCATCTGTCTTTTTGTTGGCAATGCATATGCCCCTAATCTAGATTGAGATCTATAGCCAATCGAACTGAAGATCCGCCCCTAAAGCAAGGTGAAAGTACGTTCGCAGAAACATGCCACAAAATGTATTGTAATAATAACAATTATCATCATCTGAATAATTACATTAAGAACTACTGAGAATGGGTGCAAAAAAGGAATATAAAAAGAAATAAGAAATTCTATTTGAAGCTACTCGTATTTCATTTACCTGTTTAACACCCTTTTATGCATGTCTGATTTGTTGTTCACCAACTGCGAGTTTGTAAATAAGAAATCTCTTATAACAGGGGACCAGTAGTAATGTTAATCAAACAAGTCTCGTCTTAAATATGCCCAAATGGCATATGTTCCATGTGGATACGATGTTAAAGGGCAATCAGCACCCTCTCCGACAACAGCTGGTGTTGTTTGGAGTTCTCCCATCCAACCCACAGCCAGCTGAAAAGCTCTGTTATGGCCACAGGCCACCAACAACCATGGTGTTTACTGTAACTGACACAGCACTTCTGCTTTCAGATAAAGATGATGGAAGGAATATCGTGCCTGGGAATATAATCTGAATAATAGATTTAAGAGCTGTCCTCATAAATATCAAAAACAGAACCACAGCATTTAATAAATATTTTAAATGCCCTTGGGTGCATGACAAGTGTGACTGGCTGGGGACTGATGTTCGCATCCTGATTTGTATGGTGTTTAATACCGTGATGCGATTACACATTTATAAAGCACGTACCTCCAAGAATGTATTCTGTGTCTCAAGTTACAGAAGTAGGATAAACCGTGACGGGCAGTGAAGAGCTTCAACTGATACGGGACAGCTGTGCTCTATATAAGATCTGGAACAGTTAGCTGTTAGTTAGTTGGGGCATAGAGAAGATGCAAAAGTTTATCATATGAATACACATGGCAAACCAGGCTAAACTATGGTAAATGCATAGTATCACCATGGGGAAAGCGTGGTTAAACTCCAAATGTTACTGTGGTAACATTTCGAACATGCGCATAACAATGAAAACTAACTCCATGGTGACGAATTATCTGGCCAAGTGGTAGCATATAGATATTAAACAACAAAGGCCCCAGAATAGAGCCCTGTGGGACACCTGTGGAAACCGGACTGGAATTGGACGAATAACCCCCTTCGAAACAAATTGCTTCCTGTCCGACAGATGCGATGTAAGCAGCACAACGCAGTGCCGGAGATACCAACAGATGTCTCCAGACGACTAATAAGAATATCATGGCTGACAGTGTCAAATGCGACACTAAGGTCCAAAACTACCAAGATGGATAATGCTCCAGAATTCGCAGCCATGAACAGATCATTTATCACCTTTACAAGGGCTGTTTCTGTACTGTGTAGAGGTCTAAATCCTGACTGAAGAGGGTCATAAAGATTATGTTGCACTAGGTGATTACATAATTGATTAGCCACTGTACGTTCCAATATTTTTTCCAGAAACGGCAGATTAGATATAGGCCTATAATTACATAACATTTCTGGGTCTAAGGTAGGTTTTTTCAGCAATGGTGTGACTGCTGCACATTTAAATGCTATTATTGGTGCCATTTGCTGTAAAGACTCGTTATTGAAATGGGATTGCTGCAGGGACATGTTTTATAATGTGCTGCATGCTGGATAATGAATAGTGTTAGTAATATTCTTATCTGTCTCCACAATGAAAAAGAAAAAGTGAGCTTAACATGGAAACACACCGGAGCTCGAGGAGTTTAATTAAAAACCGAAATGATCTTATTATCATAGACCCCTAAATATGTCCTGTAATCTGTCTGTCTATGTCAGTCTGTCTGCTTTTCATCATTGAAAAGTGTAATCGTGAAAATACAGTGGATAACTGAGCTTTAAAAGTTAGCATTGGAGCCTTACTGCCCTCTTCTGGTAGACAATGGGTATTGCATTTATGGACAAAAAGTGTATTGGAATAAAACAAGCAAAAGATATATTTTTTACAGTTACAGTTACGATAGCAATACAAAGATTACTGTGCAAGCCCTTAAATCGTGTTTATTTATGGTTTGGTATTTGGGGAATAAGAAACTGTGCACAGACCACATGATAATTTGGTGCTAAGAAGAGCTTTGTAATTGTAACCCAAAATGTGTTACCAGCTCACTGAATGTAGATTGCTATACTTTAGTGTCATTATTCAATTTTAAAGGTGTAGTGAGTTTTATTAATACAAAACTTCACTACTTTCCTTTACCAGCAAGTGGTTCAGCGTCTTTCCTAACTGTTTCTTGCTTTACAATTCATCCGTATAATACCAGTCGCTCCCTCGACAGTCAACGCTGCTGTGATCAATAAAGCTGATTAGAAAAATGTCTGGTTCGCATGATGAATACCAGCATGCAATGATTGAGAGAGAGAGAGAGAGAGAGAGAGAGAGAGAGAGAGAGAGAGAGAGAGAGAGAGAGAGAGAGAGAGAGAGAAAGACTGAGACTGAGACCTACTTCATCCTCCACTGTGAGAGACACAGAGAGCTAAGAGAGAGATACTCCCTCAGGCTGACAGACAGAATAGAGGGATTTCTGCTCCAGAGACAAAAGGAGAAAGTGCAGGGCTTTCTGGGGGAGAGGAGAGATGGGTGCATGACAGGTGTGAGTGGCTGGGGACTGATGCATTCGCCTCCTGATTTGTATGATGTTTCATACAAGTGGTGAGTGAAAGGCATTGATACTGACAATAAACCACACTGTGTAATGCGGGTAGGGAACCAGAGTAACACTTTAAAATAATGGCTGCAAATTCATAATGAATTCTGACTGAACACCACAGGAACAACACCTGAATATCTTCTGCACTTCCTCTGAGTTCTGAAGTCATTCATTTTGAATTCAGCCCTGTTAATTCATGTGGATTTAATTACCTGCATTGACTCCATGTGCCTTTGTAACAAATAATACTGATCATGTGCATGCATTCATGGATGAATTAACACTTCCCACAATCCCCTGGTGGGTATGAATTAGTGAAGAATAAACAGTGAATTCATTAGGAATGGATGGAGGGGAAAGGGGAACCTGAATGTTTTGAAATCAAGATGAATTAACAGGGCTGAATTCAAAATGAATGACTCACAACCTGACTCATAATTAGGGCTTGAACTTTTCAGTTCTTATTTTCAAAATCTCTACCTCCCTTTAAATGTTAATTAGTAGTTGTTAAGCATCATAATAAAAAGAAAACTACTAATTAAAGACTGGGTTTAAGATATTTGTTTGCTACAAATCAAGGAGATTTTAAATGATGGATGAATATTTTATGCTGAAAAGAAATCTGTCAGGGCAGCTCTGTTAAACGAGTGAAAATACTAAAGGCACAATGATAAACTAGGTGACTGCAAGAATGAAATGCAATTAGGATCAGCGATGAGCTATTGACATAGTTTGTCATGTCTGTTTGAAATAAAAATTAAGCCGGAATTAATGAGAGAATCAGGCTCAGTCAGGAGATGAAGGTAAAAACAAGTGACGTTGTTTTGTAATAAACAGCTTTTAAGTTTAAAGGGACATCATGTGATCAAAAATAAAACCTGAAAACTTCAAGTCCTACTCATAATATACTAATATGTGTCTTTAGTTCAAGATCCACTTGTCGGTCGGCATTGAAGAACAAAGAAAGAATGAGGAGACAGCACTCCTAAAACCATAAGAGACACCCCTGAGACATATATAAAGATATGACGTGGGCACAACCTGCAAAGTATTTTTCTATGGGTTAATAACAGGCATGACAAATATTTCAAGTTTAAGAAAACTCTCAGTGGTTTTGTGGTGTAGACTAATACCCACACCAGCATTGGGGTTAATTCCTGCTTTTCAATTCCTGCTCCATTTTAAAATCAATTCCCAATTCCTTCGAAGGAATATGGAATTGATATGTTAGAGACATAATGATTATTGTGATTGTCCAACTGTTGTCATTTGAAGTCAGTTTCATTGACTAGCAAACAGTGACTTCAGTTTAACTAAGCCGTTGCCCCTCGCTGTGAGCTCATTTTAACAGGATACTGTTAATTGCAATTTTGATCAATGGTGTGGTGGAATTAAAAGGCAATTGAAATTGGGAATGCAATTTAAAAAGGAATCAGAATTGAAAAACAGGAATTTACCCACAACCCTGACCCACATGGTGCTAGGTTGAGACCAGTGTTTCACTTATGACGGTAGTTTCAGACTCAGGCCTCCGGGGGTAAGCAGTATGAAATGCTAGAGAATTCTGTCTCTACTTTCTAGCTCCCTGAATTATGCACTGTGGAAAGCTAAAGAAGGCAGTATATCTGAGACTACAACTGTCTGCCCCATTCGGGGTCCACATTTCTCTTCCAGTCCATTTAAAGAATTCTCTTTAATCAGCATTTTAAAGCACATATTTTAGTGGTGTCCTACCAAGCTAGTTATCAGCCAGGCATCTGCACAAAATCAGTAGGGCATAAATACAAACTCAATCCTGCGAGGGAACAGTTCTGAATCACTGAGGGGGAAAAAAGGCCTTACCAGTACATTCCATTATTTATCGTACAACCATAAAATATTTACTGGTTGTTATTGCCCCCCCCCCCCCCCCCCCCCTTAGACATTATTCCAAAGTGATTTGACCGTATCCCATATGGTTTAAATTGCAAAGCATCTTTTAAAACACAATTACTGGATCTTCAAGACAGGTGTTATTACCCTTGTCAAAGTTTACCACAGTAAATGCAGAGCAAAGTGTAATAAAGCACAGTGAAAGTAGGTTAAGGCATAGGTAAGAATTGTAAAGAGCAGCAAGATATTGTACAGTATGTCATTGTCTGTGATTTTGAGTAGCTATACAGAGTTGTGTTGTCCAATTCAAATATTGTATAACGCACAATAGTAGCATAATAGTCATTGGCATTTTATTATATATTGGCTTAATTTCATTTAATTGTGCAGCAACATCTTTCTAGTTTTCATGGTTCAATTGAATAACAAATGTGACTGCCACAGTATAGCAAATAAGGTATTACAGGGCTTTAGCATTGCAGAAGCGCTGTATGTAAATGAGTAAATTACAGTAAGCCCCTGTCTTTGTATAGTTTCCATGGTCATTACAAGAGGCAACAAGCTATTTCTTTTTATTTTGTTATCTCTACAGCAGCATTGTCTTCAGATCTCATCTCTGCAAAGCCATTAGACCGCATGTTAGTAATCTTCATAAGGGATGAAACAAGGAGGAACACATCTCTGGTGATTACCTCGTAGCTCCTTTATTCCATTTCTGAGCACCTGCCAGCATCTCCCACAATGGCAGCTTCTGTTCTTTCTAGGATTATGACCATTAATTCCAGATTAATGGAGTGGGCTTGTGGATACTGAGGCCTCCCCTCCTCTCAAAGATTCTGGAAAATTCAGAAACAAAACAAAGAAGAAACAGGAGGTGAAAGGTCCCAGTGACTCCAGACAGAGTCACTGAGCTTCTACTGTGAGCAGATAAAAATAATAAAAAGTCACATGATCCCCGGGGTACCAGGTTAAACAACATACTAAGACCTTCATTAAAATGTTACTCGCAGCTGGATTTAAGAAGATAAAGTGAATGAAATACTTTGCAGACTATAAACAGGATATTATGATTTATAAAATATTTTACAAGAGCTCACAGATCAAATAAAACCATTCAGAACTTCAAAACACCCACTCCCAATTCTAAGGTAAGAAACTCATTCAAATAGGCAATCAAGTAAAGTCTCAGCTAGGGTCTTTATCAGTTCACAATGCACTGAAGAAGCTACGAGCCAAAACATTGCATTTTACACAGGCTACACTGCATTGCATAGTTTGAAAGGTCTGCTGTTTTTGTTCATTATTTTTTAATAAAATATTCAGTCTTACATTTTAAATAGATAAATTCTCAGCCTGTTTTTATTCAGGCAATGCAAGATGTATCGGTTGTCTTTGAAGTTATTGTTGGTTTCCAGTGTGTTCTAACCTGAAGCAACTCCTTTTTATATATTCTCCAATTAGTTGTCCATTGTGACCTTTACAAGCTGCTGCGTTATTGCCTGCAATGTGATTTGCTCTGTCTGATGAATGTCAACTAGAAATGGTGCTATTAATCACTGCTGTGACTAATGCTGTATTCCTGTGAGCTGCGCTGGTCTTCAGTTAAGAATATATATTCAAGTTTAAACAAAGCTTCACCAAAATATAACCTTAAAGACAAACACGAATCCTAAGGGTGATTAACCTGATAACACTTTACATTAAGGGGTAGATATAAGTATAGGCACAGTGCAAATAATTGCAGATGCAAAATTCAAATTGCATTGCAGTCAGGCAATTATTTTTCACTGCGCCCTATGTAAGCTTAAGAGCAATGCAAATTGCTCAACACACACACACATAATGATCTGCAATTATGATAATGAGGGTCTCAATGAGCGGTCTATTTAGCGGCCGCACTTGCAGCCCAGAGGTGACGAAGTTAGGAGAGCAGTAGGCACTGGATGACATTTGTGGAGCACGAAAATACAAACCAAATCAAATATGAGGAAGGGCAGCAAAGTCCTCTTGGAAAAGAAAGGTTTTCTGAGAAGCAGCTGAGAGTCCTTACGGCTGAGGTCATGTTGTTTGGAAAAGCCTCAGCCATCAGTTATGCTAGTATCCTTAGGAGATGATATGTATTGGCCTGCCCTTTTAAGCATGACATCCAGAAATTTGCCTAGCACTCTGGAAAAGGTAGCTTGGGCTATCCCTCCTGACATTCCAACTGTGGTCTGAAAGGAACCAGAGGCTAAGTAGTGCAGAGAACACAGCACTTTCACATGTGCTGGGATTTCAGTCCCTTGATTGACGCTGGGATCTAGCTCATCCCTCAATTCATCTATTAGGTCTAGGATGACCTGCAGAGTGAGACGATAACACTTTAGCACAGCATCCTCCGGCATCTCAAACAAAGTGACCCTGGGATTGAATATGCAGGGTCTTCTTCGTCTTGCCCTTCTCCTCCGAACATTTTCCTGCCTCTCCTCAACAAGATCCAAGTGTCGCAGCATCAGGAAGTGTACCACAGCAACCATCCTGAAGCCTGTGACTGGTCTCTGCAGGTGTGTGCTTTTATACAGCTCTTAGTTGTTCACTTCTGCAATGGTTTGCACCTTGTAAGAAGAGGTGTAAAGATTTTGGAGGGTCAGCAATTGCCCATGTGCCAGGCAAAATCTGTACATCACATTATAATGTTTGCACCCGCTTAGTATCCAGATCCCACCCAATTCCATGATCTTTTCTTCATTTTAATGCATTTCAATATAATTTTAAAGGATTAATGATGGCAACGTGCAAATTTGATAATGGGTGCAGAACGCCAGGTGAGCACAATTCTTTACATACGTTGCATTTTTGGGGGTTTTGCACCAGCAAATCATTTTGCTCTTATCCTTACATTTACCCTAACTTGATGAAATTGTGTACTTGCAGATATATGCAAAAAGTTTTACACATTAAATGCATTGTAATTATGTGAAGTACAGATGCATTTACTAAGTAACTACTATGTAAATACACTGATTAGACAATTAATGTAAAGTGTTACCATTAACCCTATTTCACATAATGCACTATGCTAAAAAAGCATATATCCATGACAAATGTAGTAAGCATGGCAATAGCACATCCAACTTCAAAATGTATGGCATTTATTCCATAAGAAAGCTATATATATATATATATATATATATACCGGTAGTTGTAATATATTCAATATATAGTCAACCCTGCCATAAGGTAGCCTGAATTAATAGGTATTTTATTGACTTTCCAAAAACCTCAAAACCAAAACCAATTGCGATGTCACAATGAATGGGGCTGACTGACACATCAAGTTAGCCTTGAAATCCTTACAGAACTAGCAGGCACAGAGCGAACGTTAAGAACAATGTCTCTGTTGGATTGATTTCATGATTCTTATTTAATGTGTTACACGTTGTCTCTAGTCTTCTATCTCTATATCTCTGTAGCACCTGGCTCTGTTTGTTTCCTGATCTATAGCAGAACTTGAAGATAAAGACATTTATCCTCATCTTGCAGGAGCAGGACTTCCAGAGGAACTGAACCCCCCAAGAACTATTGCATGTCTTATTACTGGCTGTTTAAATTCAGGGATCACTAACGTTTGAGATACTTGAGTTTGTTGTTTTATTGTGGCATTTCTATGGTATTTTCCTTTGAAAAACCCTTGTAAAAGTTTACCACAGTAAAAAGCCTAGCAAACTGTAATAAAGCATAGTGAAAGCATGGTAAAGCATAGGTAAGCATTGCAAAGAATATCGAGGTATGGTAAAGCATATTAAAAACATGGCAAACCAGAGTAAGCTATGGCACAGTAAGCTTGGGAGAAGCATGGCAAAACTGCAAAAATATGACAGTAAACTTTTATAAGAGAACGCTCTTAATACAAAACTACGCACAATCTATTGGTAACTGTGGGCTTCTGTGTGCTGTATTGGAATATATGAATTGAAGTTATCAGTGCAAGGTCTTAATTGATAAGTCCCAGTACTTGATAAGTCAGTTTTATTTTTTAACTCTGAATAGTTGCTGGTGGTTTGTGGTTAAAATTAGTTTGAATGTTCTTGTTCTGATGGTAGCTGAAGCGTGTGTCTTTATCAACAAAACAAACAAACAAAAAAGTGTGCGAGAATAAAACAGGTAAGAAAACAGAAATTGCACCACCTGGGTTTTAGTAACAAACCGTTGCCTCTCTTTATTCCTTACGAAATCAACAGGCTAAAGGGATAAGGAAAAATCTAGGCTTTAGAAATCTCACTAAACCTATCATATACGTACTTATGATATTAATTGAAGATGGAGTCAGCTAGTCCCTTTTCCATTACAAAATACATACTTGACCTGAAAAAAACAACAAAACTAATAATAATAATAAACCTGAAATACTAATACTGCATTAAATGGTATTATTATTATTATTATTATTATTATTATTATTATTATTATTATTATTATTATTATTAGTAGTAGTAGTAGTAGTAGTAGTAGTAGATGCAGTTTTTGCAGTACTGTTATTTAAGACTTGCTAGCAGTAATTAAGTATTGTGTTGTTTTGTAGACAAACAATGTATTTAAAACTGGCAGTGCCATTGCACAGAACCACACCGGACTGGCAGCACCATTGTACAGAACCACACCGGACTGGCAGTGCCATTGTACAGAACCACACCGGACTGGCAGTGCCATTGTACAGAACCACACCGGACTCGCAGCACCATTGTACAGAACCACACCGGACTGGCAGCACCATTGTACAGAACCACACCGGACTGGCAGTGCCATTGTACAGAACCACACCGGACTGGCAGAGCCATTGTACAGAACCACACCGGACTGGCAGCACCATTGTACAGAACCACACCGGACTGGCAGTGCCATTGTACAGAACCACACCGGACTGGCAGAGCCATTGTACAGAACCACACCGGACTGGCAGCACCATTGTACAGAACCACACCGGACTGGCAGTGCCATTGTACAGAACCACACCAGACTAGCAGTGCCATTGTACAGAACCACACCGGACTGGCAGTGCCATTGTACAGCTATCTCCCTGACCTGACCACATGACTGTTACCCTCAGGGGAAACCTTAGACTGGGACAGAGCCCTTTCTGCAAGACTTATAACTGTATCCACACATGCTATTGTATTGCAGAACTGTATTGCATTCCCATGAGCCCCGGGGAGCTTATTTATGTTGATACAGTTCTTTTGTAGGATTAGGGTTACTGGAAAACGCACGTATCAACTTCAGGCAAAAATGGAATTGCCTCTGATTTATTTAAAGCCTTTTCTGGACATGCTTTTATTAGTTCAAATTGTTAACTGTCAGGTTGCTTCCTAACACATGACCAAGTGCTTATATGTTTGTTAATGGTTAAAGCTAAAACCACTCACTTTAAATCTCTAATACGAGATTATCAACTCAAAAGTCAAACCTAAATGAATTGGTCCTGACAGGCAAAACAGTGGTGCACAGGGTCTTCATCAGCTGCATTTCTGTAGAATTGAACTAATTAGACGTTGCACTGTTTGGTCACAAGAGGTCACCCTTTCCCCTTTTTTTCTTTATCTGCGTGATAATGAATAGTTGAAGTTGCACCATGCCTAGATGGAAACGTTAACTGAAATAGTCATTTTTTGTCGAAAGACCACTAGCTTGTTATTTTATTTTCCTTAATTTTTTGTCTGGTGTCTATGTCTTCTACAGCAACTTCACAATCAACAAAAAGACTTTTGAATGAATAGTATAATAATACAGTCCACCCAAGTCACGCATTTCGCGGGTCAGACCCGCAAATTTACATTAAAACCAGCAAACCCGCGACAGTCATTGTACATCCCCACAGAATAAAACTTGTATGTAAGATCTCTGTTTGTGTGATGTTTGCCATTATCAACAGCTCTTACGTGACAATAACAGAAGTAAAAATAATCTCGAATACTGTGCAGATGTAATTTCAGTAGTGAACTCACAAAGAACATGATACATGAAGTACAGTTCAGTTTCACTGCAGTGTTTGGTCACAAGAGTGTGCTCCTAACATGCAGATAGTGAGGTCTCGTAAAAGCCCAGTACAATAGCTAATGTACATTGCTCAAAAACACAGACAAATAAGAGGATATCTTTACACAGTCCACGAATTTAATACATTTCACATAACATATTACGTTTATGTTATAGGACTAAATCGAAAAGGGACTCACTGACTCCAGAATTGTCTCATATTTGTGCAGAATGGTGGGCGTGATGTTTGAACCTGGGGTATTGTGCACGGATAAATGTTAAGTACACGTCTATTTACACGAAATGCGTAACGGTAATACAAAATAAACTTTATTAAATAAAAGTAAAAGCCCTACTGATTTTTTTTTTTAAACTGCAGGTGGCTTGTATATATATATATATATATATATATATATATATATATATATATATATATATATATATATATATAAACTTTCCAAGGAGATGTTTCCCACATCAACAGTAAAAAAGAAAGAAAGAAAGAAAGAAAAACCTAACATCCAGTTTTTTTTTTTTTTTTATTATTTCTACTACAACAAAGTGACATTGTGTTGAAATAATCCACACTGAGCAGTGCCCGTATGGGTTGGCTGTTATTGAACAGATTGTACTTTGCTGCAGAAGGAACATGGAGGAAGGCTGCTAATCCTCGGCTTTTTTCAGGCACACAAGGACCAAAGACCCTATTAGAAGAAGCGCAGTGCATTGTGGTCCGGGGCTGGGGGGGTGGAGGGGTGCTCTTCAGCGGTGACCAAAGTCTTCTTGACGCCACATGTCTCCTAGGGATCACATGAGCGCCTCCTTTATTGATTCTCCTGCAATGCCTAATTCTATTAATCAGTGCGATTTCCCAGTGGGCTGCGGTTTATTTCTGTCATCAAATGACTGACGAAATCTTTAGACACAATGCATTAAGCCCAATCACAACAAATAGCAGATAGTGTTAACATGTCACAAGCAGCGAGGAGGCGGCATTATTCTCTAATTTGAAAGCGAGTGAAGTGATAATGCAGTATGTCATTCTTCTGTGAGCCTGCATTAATGCCGCTGCCTGAGATGGCAATTGACAGCAAATCGACTCCTCCTAAGTGTGTGGGAAGAAGATGAAATTGGGGTTATGGAGGAAATAAAGAATATTGACTGGCAAACTGTAGAGCAACAGCGGCCTTTAATCCATTATTGCTTTTGATGGGGAAGGCTTAATGCAACTTCATTGGAGAATGCATTTGCATTTCGCCACTCTCCCTCCTATTTCCCGCTGCGTCGAGCACCGAGAGCGTGTTAACTGATGGCTCCTATTGATTTTTGTTACGTTTTTTTCCTGTTTCCCGCTTATTCACCGTTAAATAATGTTTTGTTTCATTTTTCCTCCACTATAAACTCATATCTTTAAAACAGGCTCATTAATTCTAGTCAATTTAACAAAGGTTAGATCCTTAACTAGCGAAGTCTGCAGAGCACAGTGCTCTCCGGACTGCGTAATAAACACAATTGTGTTGACGCAACCCAGAGAAAAAACTATTAAGCTACATCACCTTTATAAATATCAGTTGTTTTACAATATATATATATATATATATATATATATATATATATATATATATATATATATATATAACATACAAGTGCAATGTCCAATTGGATAGTTGTTTTGTGTCAGGCAGGATATTCAGACCTATACGTCTGCACTGCCCCTTTAAAAGACAGCCATTATTAGGCAGGCTAATTAAAATACTGTTGGAGAATAGAAATGTAAGGTCTGCCTAGAGTAACAGAAGTAATAGGAGATTTTTTAACTGCATGAAATAGTAGTACTGTAAAGAACATATAATCAAAGGACATTTACAGTCATTTAGACACACTCAAGGCATTTATGTGGCCCCTATATGCTTACCATGCCCTTAGAAAGTCAATTAGGCTGAAGGTTTGTGGGTAGACATGTAATGATCGAAGTGAGTGTAGTCACTGTTATTAGTATTACCCTGACAACATTCATTAAGTAAGCTACTCCTTTCATAGACTGTACGTATGGTATATGACGTATACTGATGCTTGGGCAATTATGTTTGGGCTTATTGTGTAATTAGTACCATTTAATATATAGCAGTGTGGAGTAGTGCTTAGGGCTCTGGACTCTTGTTTGGAGGGTCGTGGGTTCAATCCCAACTGTATAAATGGGTAATTGTATGTAAAAAATAATGTGATATCTTGTAAGAATTGTAAGTTGCACTGGATGAGGATGTCTGCTAAGAAATAAATAAATAAATTATATATATATATATAAACTTTTAAAAATAAATCCAATGCTTTATTTTAACCATTTTAAAAGTGTAATTGTAAAAGCAGCAAAGTGTAATAAAGCATAGTGAAAGCAGGGTGAAGCATTGTAAAGATCAGGGAAAGTCACAGATTGCAGTGCTTTACATTGATGTTAATACTATAGTGCATCTGTCTGTCTGTCTATCTGTATAGATAGATAGATAGATAGATAGATGGATAGATGGATGGATAGATGGATAGATGGGTAGATAGATGGATGGATGGATGGATGGATGAATAGATAGATAGATGGATGGATAGATAGATAGATAGATAGATAGATAGATAGATAGATAGATAGATAGATAGATGCATTTTATGTTTTCACACCCATTCCACCACGTATGTATGTTTAGTTTTCTTTCTAGTTTCATATACGCTAAGTAAGGGTCACTTCTATAATAAACAGAATTTCACATATCATGATTTATCATGAACTCTGTTGATTCACATCAATACATCTAAGTGGAGTCAAGTTTGTTTTCAAATCACAATGCAGAACAATGCAGCACGCCCTGAATGCTTTCAGTTTTCTCCCCTAAATTGGAAAGACAAATAATCAACGTAGGTCGAATTTCTAATTTAAAAATACTTAGCCTTGCCTTTCAGAAAGAAAAAAAAAAAATAATACATTTTTTTTTATTTATTTTTTTGAGTTCTTCTCTTTCGGTATTCCAGTAGCAACAGCTGTTCATTCCGTTCTGTTCCAACCTCTGGTGACCCCATCCGCCGTCTCTGAGTGGCAGAGATGGAGCAACAATTAGTTTTATTACTTGCTCCTGCTGCAGCCCGTCTATTTGTGATTTCACAAATATTCCATCCATTATGGCACCCCCTTCTCTTATTAGCTGCGACACACTTACTAACATGGCAAATCACGGCTTCATTTAGTCTCAGGGATCTGCAGATTGCAACTGTCAAACACAAAAGAGACTTCCATTACGGTGGCAAGCCTGCGAGTGTTGACTCTAGCAGATGGCAATAATGGGACACAGATATCTTCCATGTTTTACATCTCCTGTATTTCCTTTTTCTATTCTTTAAATATTACACAGTAACAAGGTCACAAATGAGAGGTCACGCCGTGTGAAGATGAAGTCTAAGATCAATGGGAGTGCATTAATTTCACTTTGAGAATATAGGGTCTGTTTTCACATTGAGAATATAGGGTCTGTTTATTAATGCGCCTGGGTTTATTCATTGCCTTTGACGAAGGAACACAAGCGTAGATGTTAGTTTTATTTTAATCATGCAAATGCTGGAGGATCTAAATACCACCACTGTGTCGATTTCTAAATCAAGCCTTCTATGTATAGAGGCCAACAAATCTCTGTAGTTTATTTGTGTCTTTATAATTATATATAAATTAGATCCCATTTGGTTCAATTTTAATATATATATATATATATATATATATATATATATATATATATATATATATATATATATATATATATATATATACACTATTTTTTACAACTATTTTACAATAACATGAATGTCCTACAATACAATTATATTATGAGCAATATAGAAGAATAAAGGAAAATAAATGGATAAATAGACTTAATACCATGATGCCTGAAGGTGTACATAGAAAGGAATAGTAGATTGCTGCATCATTAACAATCATGTAGTAAATGACATCACAAGCACATGCATTCATTTTAAATATAAACAAGTGAGTGTGGTTACCATGGCATCAAAGGCCTATAAGTTGTTTGTTCCCCTGATAAAGGCATGTTAAACATACCGAAACATGGGGAAATAAATTGGGATTTTAATCATCTAAACATTTAAACAGTTTGTGTACATCTGTAGGGTTTCCTGCCATTTTGTATGCCATTTGCTCTTGTATTCAGCAGTGTGGAGTAGCAGTGTGGGCAGCAGTGTGGAGTTGTGGTTAGGGCTCTGCACTCTTGACCAGCGGGTTGTGGGTTCAATCCCCAGTGGGGGACACTGCTGTTGTATCCTTGAGCAAGTAAGTACTTTACCTAGATTGCTCCAGTAAAAACCCAACTGTATAAATGGGTAATTATATGTAAAAATAAATAAATAATGTGATATCTGTATAATGTGAAATAATGTGATATCTTGTAACAATTGTAAGTCGCCCTGGATAAGGGCGTCTGCTAAGAAATAAATAATAATAATAATAATAATATTCACTATTACAAAAGTAAGGTTCTATGTGGTTTTATGCATACAACTTTGTGTGTGCATGTGTGTCTGTTAGTAAGGCCTGTTCTTAACCCATGGCTGGCTAGAAATAATTACATTTGTGGAAAGAAAATGTATGTCAGTTGGCAGTTGGCAATATAACCTTCATACTGACAACACATCTTTTATCCATGGAGATCAAACCTCAGCTTAAAGCCGTGACCTTTTTTCCAATATTCATGTAATTTGAAACTCAGGTTGCCAAGCCAATTTTCAAATACAGTTCAATGCTTAGAGTAAGCGGTGGGCTGAAAATTATTATTATTATTATTTATTTCTTAGCTGACGCCCTTATCCAGGGCGACTTACAATTGTTACAAGATATCACGTTATTTTTACATACAATTACCCATTTATACAGTTGGGTTTTTCACTGGAGCAATCTAGGTAAAGTACCTTGTTCAAGGGTACAGCAGCAGTGTCCCCATCGGGGATTGAACCCACGACCCTCCGGTCAAGAGTCCAGAGCCTTAACCACTACTCCACATTCCACCTTAACCACTACTGACATTCATCCTAAATAGATATAATAAAATAAAATAAAACAGATGATAATAATCTGACACGCATAGCTCTATTTTGGTGCAGCCTCGATTCCAGTTTGGGGTTTCTTCATATTTGTATGTTTGTTGGTATTCGGAACCTATGGAGGTCCTTTAAGCAGCACACAATAAGGTTAACTGTAATTAAATGACATCTGAAATAGTAATTATTTTTACATTTAGCTTTACTGAGGCTATATAATTGAGTGCTAATTGACGGTACATGCAACCCACATCTATTGCTTGTTAATGATGCATTCGTGGGTATGGTTTGCATTTGTGCATTTAATCAGAGTGCGCTAAACATTTGGCAGATTGCATCAGAAGTGTTAATGGGAAAGGAGTGCTTTTCTGTGATGAGCACTTAAAGCATTAGCAGCAACTACCTTACACATGTTGAACAAACGGTGCATCGATGAGGAATGCCTGGCAATGGAATAAACCGTATCTCTCTAAAGAGCCGTTGAGACGCTTGCCATGGATAATGCCTGCCTCTGCATGTTATTTGTTTCCAAGCAACCTTTGAAGTTGCAGTTTTAGAATAGACATTTCTGTAACACTACAAAATAATAGCCGCAAATTCATAATGAATACCGGCTGAATCCTAAAGGAATGACACCTGAATATCTTCTGCACTTCCACTTCTGAAGCAATTCATGTTGAATTCAGCCCTGGTAATTCATGTGGATTTAATTACCCGTATTCATTTCATTTTCCTTTGTAACAAAACATGCATTCATGGGATTGTGGGAAGTGTTGATTCATACACGAATGCATGCCTTATACATGTGATCAACATCATTTGTTTCAAAGGAACATGGAGTGAATATGGATAATTCAATCCACACGAATTAACAGGGCTGAATTCAAAATGAATTGCTTCAGAACTCGGAGGAAGTGCCGAAGATATTCAGCTGTTATTCCTGTGGGATTCATCCGGAATTCATTAGGAATCTTAGGCCATTATTTTAAAGTGTTACCGACATTTTTACTTCGTACCATCTTTAATTTCTTTAGAATCGTACCACCTTTGTGCATATGCAGTGGAGAGAAGGGTCTAGGAAACATATAACCACCTGTAGTGTATTGTTAAAGACACAAAATAAACTGGCGTACGGTGCACTGCAATAGACGATACGTCTATTACACGCTCCACAAACACACTGCCAAGCTTTGCGCATTTGCAATTCCCTTCCCTGTATTTTGATGATGAATATTGACAAAACATTTCCATTGCATTTTTTAAACCAACGCAGTTTAAAATGTCTAAAACGATTTTTTAACTACCAGCCTTTCGCCTTTAAATACAGTAGTCAGTTAAATACAATAGTTGCCTGAGCTTTATTGATTTTCACAGTCAGTACCTGAAGCAGTGTGATACTAACCCTGTGGCTCTTTTAAAAACCACCTGGTTAGACAAATGGTCCCCTTTTAAACAGAGTATAATGTGTTTTCAAATTATTTTATTGACGGGAAGTGAGATGTCCTCCACAGGAATCCGTACAAACTGGCTGAACATGCTGAGCCGTGGTCAATTTGTACTCCATTTCCAATTTCTTCATTATTTGTATTTAAAACCACACTGAGTGGCACTCTATAGTTTCAAAGAAACATACATCTGCTTTCTTTAAATATTTCTTAGGTCTGTATTGTGCAGTGCTTTTAAATGCTAGGAAGGTTTTCTGGTTTCACTGTAAGTGTTAAGAATGCTTTAAGGAATCAAAAGTGACACAAAAAACTCTGTTGTAAAAAGCATACAGCTGGTATAAACTCATTGGGGGTTATACACTCAGGCAGCACCATTTATCTTTAACCCTGTAATATCTATCTATCTATCTATCTATCTATCTATCTATCTATCTATCTATACTGTATATATATATATATATATATATATATATATATATATATATATATATATATATAATCCACCCAGGCCAATAAGATGAATAAATAAGTCCTGAACACCTCAAGGAATAACCGGTGTTTAATTGAGTATTTATCTATTTTACAATCAACATGCCGTATCGTTTTTAGAATTATAAAACAAACAATAGTTACATTTAAACTTATATTATTAACATGAGACTACAGGCTAGATTCCCGAATCGATTTACTCCAAATCGTCATTGTTTTCTGAAAAGAAGAAACAGCCATTGCAATTCTAAAACGAATTGGAAGCTACCACAGACTAATTACAAGCCACTCAATTAAATATCTGAGTTGTATTACTCAGGTTTGGTATCCTTATACTACTAGGGTACTTCTATTAAAAATGGTGCTGGTTTGGAGTTAATAGCTTCAGGAAGTTTAATATCTAATATGTATTTTCTATTCTTTTATTTGTCTCTATTAAAGCATTTGAATTCCTAAGTATATTTAAAATATATTTTAGTCAGTTGATTTGACTAAATGAGACAGCGGCTGGGTGTCAGAAAGGGTCCCCTTTCATATATTTTTGTTCTCTATCTAATTTCATCATGCGAGAGGTTAAAAACTGAAAAGCAATGGACCCTTTTAGACTGCTGCGCCCTGACACATGCTGCAAAGCCTGCTGTGTACAGTCAGATAATTGCTTTATGATCAGGCACTAATTAGATGAAAACGAGAAGTTCAAAATGCTGCATAAAACAAACATATTTATTTAAAAATATATTTGATTTTCCACAAGGCAGAATCAATTTGCGGGCATTGTTTTTTTATACTTGAATGAGGAATAAATCCTTTAATTTCGGATATTTTGTGAAGACGTTGCGCACCGCTGCACTTTTCTATGTGAATGAAGTCCGGCCCTCATACCATCTGCTTCGGGAATGTTAACCATCCCAATTGACCTTGAAGACCCAGGCAGATTCCCACAAGAAGGTTTTCTTTCCCACATCAACTGTCTTTCAAATGGGTCACACTTCATTTCCATTGTGTGAGGAACGCCTCTCTGCTGTTGACAAGCACACTCACAATAATTGCCATTCTCCTGCCTTGTTTGGGTTTCAGGATTGGCTACTCTTGGATTCCCAACAGGTCAGCCAACACATGAACAGGGTCTATTTAGCTAATTAATCTAAAGAGTGATGAATCTGAATACCCCCATTGATTAAATATTAAAATAGTACCTGTCTTGGATTCATTTGAAAGACAGTGATACACTTAAGAGACTCACATTTGAATCCATGTTTAGATCAATTGAAAAGACCTCACAAAATTATTATGGCTTCCATGCTGACTGGTACGTGACATAACTTCCTGTTTCCCTCGGTCCCAGCCTTAGTTCTGACAGACCAGGAAGTTTGACCAGGTACCAGGAACCACAATAAAAACAGCTGCATCCTGCTGCTATCTATTCAACTGATCTGAACAATAGTTCATATGAATTCCAATGGACTATAAAGGTTACATTACTGATAATAATGCTCACAAATGCAATACATTAACTAATGAATAAAAAACAGCTCCTGAATTAAAATCCAGAGGGATTTGCAGTCATTATTTCAAGTGTCAGTTTTTTAAACAAAACATTAATATAAGATTACAGCCCCAAGCCTTTTTTTCTGCAATTGGAACGATGATTAATGTGTTGCTAAGCTGTTGTTAACAGTTAATAAACAGTCAATAAACAAAAAAGCCTCCTAAAATAATGCGTGATTCAGAAAAGGAGACATCCACAAAAGATGTGAAATTAACAATTATTTATTGCATTTGACAGGTGACCATGCCCATAATGAAGCGTAACATAATTTGTCCTAAAGCCTTGTCCATTGAAGCTTGATAGCTGCCCCTATACGCTGGCTGAACTATGATGTAATGACTATAGACTGAATGACAGCTAATGCCAGCGGGCAGGACAAGTGGCCCTCTGGGCCACTTTCCCCCTGGACAAGACGCACTGCAAGGTGGAGGCAGGGAAGGAGGAGGACCAAACAAAGAAACGACAAGGAGGTGTAGACGAGGGCTATTTATAAGAACAGTGTGATTACGTATGTGATTAGTGGGTGGATCCTCCTTTCAGAAACACAACATAGTTTCCAATCAATGCCTGATATCAGCATACTACCTGAACTGCAGGGATAAATATGGAAAATAAAGCAAAAAAAAACTGGCATGACTCAATAAACACAAGGCTAACAGAGGAGACGAGCTTCCTGAGATCTCCTTCTGTATTTACTGAGGCACATCCAGCAACTTCAATTAGATCTGCTTTGGAGGAACGGTTCTCCGGGTTCAACTTCTGCAAACCAGCAATCACAACAGAGAGAGAGAGAGAAATAAATAGTGTTTTAAATCATTAGCGCTGATTGGAAGCAACCATTTGCACTCTGCCTTTACAGAGACTGGTCAGGAGAAGAAAGAGACGCTTGGAGGTAAATCGCATTTGTACGAAAATTAGATTAAACAGCTGAGTACTTAAAATCAATAAAATATACAGCGTGCATTCAGGAGCTGCTCTTCATTTTCAGCTTCCATTAGGAAGTGCAGTAGAGGAACAAGTAGCCACACAATTCTGAGTCAACAGGCGTATAATAAGGAAGTTCAGATTGAGTGCAGCCACGTCCAGGAGGGGAGAATTGAAAGGCCTCATAAATACACTAATTACCAACTGTTGGCCCTGATTATCTGTGAAGTGGCAAATCTATGCTTTAGCTTCAGCCCTGACACAACTGAAAGAGGAACAAGTCTCACAAAAAAAAGAATGCAAACCCAATTATAAACTAATAGCAGGTTTGAGTGATAAATGCAGAAGCAAAATTATAATTGAATGTGTGTCTGATTATAATGCTTCGGGTGTGTCGGAGTTGAAGAAGAATTGTCTTGCATCGAAAGCGGAGCTATCACAGGAAGGAAATGGCCTTCGAGACATATAAAGAGGTCTTTATTTTAAGAAGCCAGTGAAGGTCATGATTACCTACCCAGGAAAGAAAGGAGGGAGGGGAACTCAACCTTTTGCATATCAGACTGTTTGAGTGATTAAAATAACATTCATTTAATGCACTTACCACACTGGAAGATTACCAACCGCAAGCTTTTCAAATAAATCTCTTTTAAAAGCTGAAACCTTGTTATAAAGTGACAGGTTGTGACTTTTAAGGCCTGTTGTGTTGTCATATTATCTGTGTTTAAAGCATAAAACTACAGGATTGTTTGTTAGTTACGACAGTCTTGCTCTTTTGTCCATGACAAACAGAATCCTCAGTAAATATCAATAATCAGACCTTTCCAGTCTTTGATCTGTGTCCTTGGTAAATCTGCCCAACACTGGTTAAAGACTCCATAACTATAAATCACTCAGTGGTGGCATATGAAGTAATACTAAAAGAAAGGTCAAATAAGTAATTGGACAGAATGACTAGAAAGGTCCATGGGTGCCAGTGGTCACAGCTACGGCTCTTCTTGTCCTAACATCTTGTCTGTAATCATGAGAGCAGGGTATTCTCAGTCAAACTAGCTGTGTAAAACTGTATAACACCCCTAAAGAAACTGGCACTATGAAATACATGTTTATGTATACACATGCAATTAGTTTCCTGGTCATTGTAATAAAAATTGTGTTCTCTGTTTCCTAATATATCAATCTGATTGTGGTTTATATGCTGACTGTTTTTATTTGTATGAAATCACTTGTGACCCTTTTCTTGCACATGCAATAAAAAATAAGTAAATATTGAAGAATAGAGATGCATAACAAGGCTTTTATCTACCAAAGTCATGTTTTCCTGGCACAAAAGAACTAATCACAATGGATTCCTCACACAGATTTCATAGTGGGTATACTTATTGTTCCCATGGCTACTCTATAAGCATTTTCAAAAATACTGCTCTATTTATTTTCCACTTTAAAATATGGAGGACAAGCCCACATTTCTTTCAACTTTTTGACCAATCTGTCATCCGATTAGGGAACACATAGGACAATATTTAGTCATCTGTTTTAAATCCAACCCTTACATAGTCAAGGCTTTAAAGATAGCGGGAGGACAGGAAGGAGAGGCATTCCCTCATTTTTTTTACATGATTTTCCCACTGTTGCCCTTTAATCCTCCCAACGTGAGTTCTTGTACTCCTCAGGTCTGTAGGGGGTGGGAGCTGTTTGTCAAGCGCTCCCCAGTTGCTAGCAATGACCGCTGGAGCAGAATCCACGTTACCTCAGCAGAAAACTCAAACATTTAAGTGAATACTTCTCCGCTGACCCAGAAAGACCTCTTTCTATTTAACTACAACAAAAGTGTGAGTGAGTGAGTCATGAGATCACATCCAACCGGTGATTTAAATAAACTGAAAGAGGAAGGCTGAGTTTGAATGCCTTTATGAGAAAAGGAAGCTTATGTATTATTTGAGAGCTAGATGAAAGTACAAAAGTTTATTTGTGTATTTACTGCAGTATAGGATGCTAGAGTATAGTGTGTTTTGGACAATGTCATATATACTGTATATACTACTATCCCACATATTTATGTATGTATATATATATATATATATATATATATATATATATATATATATATATATATATATATATATATATATATACGGGATAGTAGTGTGGCCTACCAAAAAAATCAAAATAGCAAAAGACAATAATCAACGATTATCTGTGTGAATGTTTCAACAGATTCTCAGTAAACTTAATTCAACACACACAAGAATAACCCCTCACTAAATTTGTATTGAAGATACTGGAAGCCACACACCCCTGTATTAGGTTAGACAGAACCATAGACATGGATGTTCCATGTAACAGAGTGGAGGCTGGGCGCCAACTGGCGACCCCGCAAGCAAGCGTCTTAACCACCATGCAAAAGAGCCCGGGTTCGTCCATAACCTTGTCTCACTGACAGAGGACAGGACAGAATCCGTAGCAGTAGTGTATCACACAACACTGCCCGTTACACACAGTGAACATTGAAACAAAGACTGACATGATAAGCATGTGTTATCGCTCTATTTCTGTACTCTTACCAACATTTTAATTTCCTTTTTTTAATTTATTTTATTATTCTGACTGAGACTCCTAGAAACTTTTTATTTTTTTTTGTCTAACCCACACTGCTGAACAAAACGAGGACATCCACTGCTGTGCTTTACATCGCTCTGTCTTCTAATACCTCAGCTCTTTCCAATTTCCCTGTGGATCACGATGCTCATTTCCAGGGCTGGGAAACATTTTACTTCCCCCTGCCTTGGCAGATGAGACCCGAGGCTGTTATTTTTCTTGCTCACTTAGGGGTGTAAAATTACCAGCGAGAACTCAATTAGTATCATGTCTGCTCAGCTCTGGGCAGGGTGAGGACTAGTTAAGCTTGCCCCCTTACTATTCAAGCTGACACAAAGTAGCATCTGCCTTCTGTAGATTGCCTAATTGATTTCGACTTCTGCATATGATGAGCAAACAAGGTCTTCTTTTCATAGCAAGCAAGACAAAGCTCAATGGCGAGGTGTGTGAATTGTTTTCTCTGGTCAGCTGCCCCATTCTTGATGCAGTGTTCAATACTGGAAGTTACGTTTCTTGCAAGTAGCTGGTATTCAGCTTTAGAAGCACCTAGGAAGGCCAAATCATACACAGTGGTGTCATTAACACTGGACAACTAAAGCAAATCACCCACAGTGGTATTATTAACATTGGACAGTCAGAAAGCCATGTCGTGACTCTGAGGAACTAAATCAAATTCACATGAATACAAAGAAGATAGTAAAGACACGGTGGCTTATAAGGATACTAATGATAAATAATGGCCTCTGATTCACAGACTTATTTATCAGCAAGCTAATGAAAGGAAAACAACTATTACATTGAAGTTTAGATATAATTGCTGTCATTATTTTAAAGTGTAATTTATTTTTAACCAAAACACTTTCTGATTGTGGGCAATATTTGTAAATAATTTTGCGGCAAGCAAACTATGTCTGACAACATATATATAGTAAATATGGACGGGAGAGGAGGGCTATAGTGGAAAACTATTGACCCGAGGGAAGACTGTTGTTACCGCAAGCTGAGGGCATTGCACTCTGGAGGTAACAATAGTCTTCCTGAGGGGCATTTCATTCTCCACTATGAGCTGCAGTCTATATTTAATATATAAATAATAAGAGAGGCAAGGTTAGATAGTAAATATGACTTTATATACTGTAAAGCCATAAATATTTACAAGCTTTTTATTATGTGTTTTTCACTTTTGAAAAAATATATATATTTTGGTAGCAAATATTTATGGCCTTACAGTATTTTGTTTAGGAGTGGAGATGGAGGGCATTCCTTTGAAAAGGGGCGGGGCTGACATTGATGTGAACCAGTGATGTGAACCATGTTCAAAAACCAGTAAAAGCAAACAGTTAAGACAGAGAGGCGCATAAAAAGAGAGCCAGCTTCCCGCTGATATAATTTGTACCAGAGTATTAAGAAATGGACACAAGAATAATAGGCAAGTCAACTTTCCTGAAAAAGAAAATGGAAAATCTCAGGTTTGAATTGTGTTAATTATACCCTTACAGGCAGAGAGCTGTGCTTAATGTTTCCTAGCAGTGTTACAAGGAGAAAAAATGAATTGTATATATATATATATATATATATATATATATATATCTCCCACCATTTCTCCAAACAATCACTTAATGGGAGCAGTGGAATGGACAAGTGCTGCTCTATATTGGGGACAGATTGCGAGAACGAATCTCTCCTGCTTTCAAAATAGTAATAAAAAAACAATCTTTCTTTTTTTTTTATCTTGTTGTTGCTCAAGCCCTGCAAAGTGCAGACACTGACAGGAATTTCAATTATTTCATTACGAAGGAAATGAAAGGACTTAAGTGTTGTGATTTCAGCAGTCTTTTCATAGATCAATCTAATGTATGCTCACACTGGAAACCAAGCAAAATGCGAGGGGGGAGAGGTGGATAAAGCAGTGTCTACTTAAATCATGCAATTAAAATGGCAAATTCGTTTCTTGATATATTCATTTAAGTGGTTGAGTGGATTTTTTTTTCTTCTCCTGCAGACGGCACCCTGCCAGGCAGAACACAACAATATATACATCTGCATGCTATTTTGATTAGGGTTACCTGCTAAATGCCAAAGAGCCACTGGAAGTGCTTGCCCTCCAAATTAGACAGCCGTGGACTCATGAAGAAAATTCAAAAAGAGACTGGATGGAAGCATTTAAGGAAGATCAGGCTAATTCCTGGTATTCAAGCAAAGCATTCACAGCCAGCAAAATGTGCGAGAGTTACATTGTTTAAAAGCCCAGTGGAGCACAGTATCTGCATGTACCATCAGGGTTGGGGTTAATTCTTGTTGTTCCATTTCCAATTCCTTTTCAAAATCAATTCCCAATTCCAATTCCCATTCCTGTTGCCTTTTAATCAATTCCAACACATCTTTGATCAAAACTGCAATTAGCAGCATGCTGTTCAAAGGAGCCTTCTCGCAGTGAAATTACTTACATTGAAGTCGCTGTTAGTCAATTAAATTGGCTTCTGATGAAAGCAGCTGAACAATCGCAACAATTATTGTCATGGCTCTAAAATATCAATTCCAATCCCTTCGAAGGAATTGGGATTTGATTTTAAAAAGGAACTGGAATTGGAAATCTGGAGTTGACTCCATCCCTGTATGCAATGCTTCCCCAGTATAACACAAACTGATGATTCACACATTTGTTGAGCTCAGTTTACGGTTCTTCTTCTTCTTTAAGATTTTCTTTTTGTATTTTCTTAATCAGTCTGTCTCAATTGTCTAGATGATGTTGAATTGTGTTGCCTTGGTTTCCAACATGCAAATGAGTCTAGAAGCAGACTCTGTGTCAGGGTTGTTGTGAGCATGGCTGTGGTCTCTGATTTGCAGGGGCACAGGTACAGTGGGGAGAGTGTTCACCACATCTAAAGGAGATGGTTTTCAGGTTGGTCAATGAAGTACTAGTAAACGTAGGAACAAAATACACCAACAACTTACATTTATATAGAGCCTTATCATTTCAAAGGCATCTGCTTGAACATTCCAGAACCAACTGTTCTGGGCTGATTACGACTATATGGGAGCTGACTGAAGGTCTGTTCGTGGGTTCCCCTCACTGATGTCTAAATTGTATGTGTTAAACATACATGTATATATAATGTGTGTATATCTATCTATCTATCTATATATATATATATATATATATATATATATATATATATATATATATATATATATATATATATATATATGTATATATATATATATAGATATATATATATACACACACACACACAGACACAGACACACTGTATATGTATGTTGAACACATACAAATGCTTTCTTTTCATAACAGAATTCATGTTTCAAAAACCTTTATCGGAAGATGCATTTGATCCAGAATTGCTTTTCCATTGCTGAGAGATATTGCCCACTTGTGTGTGCAGGATGATATAAAATGCCCTCATACCGGCTAAGTTGAAATAGAACAAAACAGGCAGCAGTCTATATATATAAAAAAAAAAGTTATGAGTAAAGTGCGCCACTCACATCTTTGAAAAATCCATTTCTGCTTTATTTTGCAGTCATCAATTGGTTTGAGCAGCTCAGTCTAATGCATATAATGGACCGACTATCCTCCTTTGATCCTTAGAAGGTTATCTACAAGGGGAAATATGTCCATCTGGAGACATGCCACGCACAATGCAGACATGAAAGAAGTAGAAGAGCTGCTTAATTATTATCAATAGACATATATTCATTTTCTTTTGGAATTAAACAAACATGTTTCTTCCATATACCTGACTTCGTTGCCACAGAAAGCATTGCCCCATCTGGCTTAGTTTATATTCTAATTGCAAAATGTTTCGCTGAGCCCTGAGGAAAAAAAAAAAACTCTCAATACAATGCAGCTCTCCAATAGAAAAGCAAGCATGAGGACAAACAATGGGAAGATTTAAAAAGGAGATTTGTGTGATAATATCCAACACTAATTAAAAGCTACAAAGCACAGTCTCTTTTCCTGGGCCACGGAGGAGAGAGAGAGGGAGATAGAGGTCATCGAATGACCATTTACCCTCCAACAGGTGAGCGTGCTAGCAGACCAAATAAAATCACCCGCTGTCCCTCATCTTGTGGGAAAAGAAAAGCAGAAACGCGGTTGAATGTGTAGGGGTTGTAAGGAAGTACGATGGAGGCACTACACCAGGGCTGCAAAAATCCAGGCCTTTTCTTAATTATTTAATAATTAACTGATTAGGACATAAAATTAGGTGAAATTTGTTCAATTTAGGGTACAGGTGGAACAGACCAGGAGTGGTCCGGATATCAAGGACTGAGATTGTGCGCCCCCTGTTTTGAAGAGAAGGAGCGACAGAGGAGAATCCAAACATTACTTTCTTTGATAGCAGAAACATCAAACAAAAAAAAGTGTTTCCTTTGTGTGCACAGTGTCCCTTTGTGAGCAGCAGCAGACACAACCGAGTCTGAGAGGAGAGCTTCTCACTGCTACCTTGGGGCTGTTTATATTGTACAAGGGATGCACGCAGCTAGGGAAGCTCATGAAGTGGATGCAAGCAAAACTGGTCAGCTGCTCGGATCGTTTGTAAATAGCAATTAAAACAATAATAGCTGCTATTGGCACGTCACTGTTACAAGGTGGTCATTGAACTATGAAAGATAAATACTCTTTGAACACCCACAAGCATAGTATGTGATACAAAATAAAAACCAGCAAACGAATGTGCTGCAATTGTTATACTCCCCAGCTACTGAAAAGTAGGTAACAGTGCATATGTATCTAGCATTTTTGTGAAGAACAAATAGATAATATATCAAATGTGTTATTGCGCAGGTTTTTAACATCAGTGAAATATCTATGAAGCAATTGGCTTGTATCTACAGCTGATTCACTCCTTGCCGGAATACAGGATTGAAACTACACTCAGCCATGAAGAACTCGCTTACACAATGAGAGTGGGGAGTGTGCACCTGGCCACTGATACACTGATCAACATGCACATGTGTGCCCCGGGCATCCCATGGGATTATCCTCTTACCCACTGCCAGGGCCATCAGGTGCTGCACGCCATTAGACCGTCACTCTCTAACAAGCTAATAAACCATTCATAGAAATTCCAAGCGGTTGAAACTGATGGGGTAAAAGCTGCGTTTCCATGTTTTATGAAGCTGAAAGAAGGGGGTGTTTTGTGAGCATACAGTGTATAACCTCAAGCAGCTCAAACCTGACCTGGAGGGTTCACCAGCAGGGGTGTGAATCTATACTGAGTTCAGACAGCAATAGGGGCCAGTGATAAAGCAACACAATTACATATATAAAAATGAAAAAGATAATTTAACCATTAATAAACTCAAAATGGCAACACGTTCTATTGTGTCTCTAATTACTGAGTATTAACTGAGTATTAACTTAGTAAATACAGTACATGTGTACTTACACATAATTACTATGTTATTATGCATAGTTACAGTGTACTAACACTAACCCCAAAGCTTGCATTGTAACTATGTATAATAACATTGTAATGATGTGTAAGTACACATGTATTGACTCAGTAGCTACTATGTAACCACACAGTAATTAGAGACACTAAGAGTGAAGTGTTAGCAAGAATAAAACCAGCACAAACTGGGCTGTCGTGGTTCCCAAAGCACATTGCTCTGAGTGGAAAGAAGAACAATATGAGTACTTGCTTTAATCTGTACAGCTGTCATTAAAATCCTTCAGACAGAACCTGGCGTTATGCAAATTTATACGGAGATACGCTAAAGAGACTTGCATGCAATAGATCTTCAACAGCACATAAACAGCCCTATTTTAATCATTTAAACAATGGGGTTATTCAGAGTCTGCACTTGAATTGACGTTGTTTGTGTGTGTGTGTGTGTGTGTGTGTGTGTGTGTGTGTGTGTGTGTGTGTATATATATATTATTATTATTTATTTCTTAGCAATTATTTACAATTATTACAAGATATCATTATTTTTACATACAATTACTCGTTTATACAGTTGGGTTTTTACTGGAGCAATCTAGGTAAAGTACCTTGCTCAAGGGTACAGCAGCAGTGTTCCCCACCTGGGACTGAACCAACAACCCTCCGGTCAAGAGTCCAGAGCCCCAACCACTACTCCAATCATTATATATATATATATATATATATATATATATATATATATATATATATATATATATATATATATAGTATAAATGATTTGCTTGTTGCTGTGTAATGGAAATATGTTCTATAAATATATGAAATGGTTATACAATGGAAGAAGACTGATTTAGTTTAGTCTGCAGATAATAAGCGGCTAGTGTATTCTGCTCATTTACATTTCCCCATACACATTGCATTTATGAATTCCTGAGACACCTGTTTGCATTCACTGGTGTCATCAAAACGCACATGATCCAACTCATTTGTTGCTAATTTATACAATTATTGTTATAGAACTGAAGCCTCTGCTTCCAGTCTTGCTTTCTTCATGAAATTAATATGTATTCATTTGTGCAATTTTGAAATGAAAACAGGTATGTACAATTACAAATATCATTAGCACGTGTTATACTATTGATGTTTAAAACTCAAAACAAAGTGTAAAAACTAATCAAACCAAGGTTTAAAAGGCTATTCAGAATTATTTATATTTCACAGGTTATAAAGACTTGTATTGCTAATTGGGCTTTCATAAAAGCAATTATGTTGAATTTCAACCATTCTGAATCTCGCCTCTGGCTCGGTAGGTTTGTTACTAAAGCTTCCCTTTTTGTCTCCAAAAATAAACACATGCAGAATATATTTTTCCTCTACCTAAAAGGTTGTCATTTGTGTAATAATTTTGATTTTAAAGGGATAAACCTGTTTGGTGTGAATAAATGGGGAGATGCCAACAGATACAAATAGCATGTTGTTTAACTCGCATTATCTCGTACAAACACAACAACAACTAAGATGGAACTGTGAACGACTGGAGCCAGAATCTCTTGGGCAAAAAAGTATGACAGTAGCACACCCCTTCTCCTTGGCAGTGAATTTCAAACTAGAGCTATCAGTGTGTGACTATGATGTGACCCTTGTGAAAGTGTCCCATAGCAAAAGCATGGTAAAGCATAGGCAAGCATTGTAAAGAATAGCGAGGTATGGTGAAGCACATTAAGAAACATGGCAAACCAGGGTAGATTGCACAGTATAACCATGGGAAAATAATGGTAAAACTGCAGAAATACTGTGAAAAAAATACAGTGGTAAACTTGTGTAAGTTTACAGGATAATATAGAATAAGAATGGCAGTAAAGTATTTTTATGAATCTAATCCTTCAATAACTGCAGGGGGTAATTACTGTCAATGGCAAATGCAACTCTGATGCAAACCTTGTAACAGCGGTAAGCAATAAGGAATGGTCATATATCCCTTCATAACTACTGCAACACTTTGCTGAAACTGTACTGTGCATTGTCCTGGCTGACCCTGCCATGACCCCTATTGACAGTGTGATCACATGTCTTTCAAATAGACATGGGGGGGCAGCTAAAACTGTTCAGCAGTCATTCCTGTTCAGATGGGATCTGCCATGCTATCCCAAGGAAAGATTATTGGAAAGGTATAAACTGTTTCTCCAGCAAGCTGTAGTAAATTAATATGTTTGCTAAACTAGCAACGCTAAATGAACAGCACTTGTTAATTTGTTTCTAAGCTAATTGCCAGCAGTTAATAAACTAGAAGTGCCTCTAAAATAAAGCAAGGCCCAATTGAAATATAGGCCTGTTTTCAAGTTCACTATGATTCCGAATGTATTTTTACAAGACGTTAAGTGGTAACACTTTAAACTAATGGCCACAAACTCATAATAATGAATTCCGACTGAATCCCGCAGGAGTAACACTTGAATATCTTCTGCACTCCCTCGGAGTTCTGAAGTCCTTCATTTCAACTGTTAATTCATATGGATTTAATTACCTGTATTCATTCCATCTTCCTTTGTAACCAATGATTTGATCACATGTATAAGGCATGCATTCATGCATGAATTAACACTTCTTACAATCCCCTGGTGGCCAGTAAGAGTTAATTAGTTAAGAATAAACAATTCATTAGGAATGGATGGAGGGGAAAGGGGAACCTGAATGTTTTTAAATCATGATGAATTAACAGGGCTGAATTCAAAATGAATGACTCCAGAACTCAGTGGAAGTGCAAAAGATATGCAGGTGGATTCAGCCGGAATTCATTAGGAATTTGTGGCCATTATTTTTGTTATAGGTAACAATAGAAAACAATGGCTACAAATGAATATGAATTATAACAGAATTTCATAGGAGTAACACCCCCAAAACTTTTGTACTTCCCTAACTAACTTAAAGTGGCAACAGATTCCAAATGAAGCAGAGCAGCATGTGAATTTGTGACCATGACTGTTCTCGTTGTTTGTGTGAAGATCCGATTCCAAACCCAGGCTACAAGCACTAGTTACTAATTTAACGCTTCACTGCCCCTCCACTAAAGAGATTCCGCTACTGTATTTAGGAAGAGAACAGTCTGGTCATCAGTTTGTCTAAACTTGCAAGCTCTAGATATTTTTGTTTTTTCAGCAGATTCCCAAACTACAAAACTATTGCTGCCTGATTGGCTGACAGAGTCTCTGTCCCATTGTTCGGCGGCTCTATCGGCCCTCTCTGTGTGTGATGCTCATTGAGAACAAGTTACTGGTAACTGCTGCTGGAATTCTGCCTGGCTTGACATTATAGGGCATTCTGGGACTCAAGAGCAATTTAGCATTGCTATAAGGGAATAATAAAGGTATGTTTGTATTTTTAATGCAAAATATTTCAGACACAGCTTCACTTTAATGGCTTGTAGGTGAGTTCAACTAACAGTTTTCTTATATTGATCTGTGGTATACAGATTTACTGTTGAAAATTATACTGTAGTTGACTGAAAAACCATGGCAACTTAAGACTACTTGTAATTTTACTACTTGTAAAATGGAGGAGTTGTTTTTTCAAGGTTGTGTGTGTGCATGTGTGTGTGCATGTGTGTGTGTGCGTGTGTGCGTGCGTGGGTGTGTGTGTGCATGCTTCCTTTCTGTGCTGTTGAAGATTTGGAAAGTATATAACTTCAAGTATCTTGCTCTTAGTCCTGAAGACACATGTTTCTGCAGCTGCAAGGTGCTCATCTGTTTCCATCATTTCCTATGCTTTGGTTTTCTTTATAGTTTATGTTTTGGTCTACGCACCACAACAAACAATTTTGTTTACAAAGCGCGGGTTATTTTGCTTTTTTTTTCATTATTTCCTAAACACCTTGGGCTCTATAAATGATGCAAACACTGCGGCTTTTAATTTAATATGAATCCCACTCAGGTCTCTCCTCAGGGGTGATTGATTGCCCAATTTGCGATTTTTAGGGTATTAAGATGTAAAAAGGCCACGATGGAGTTACAGGGGTCTATTAGTAAGACAGTTGCCCCACAAAATTAGTGATCACTCTTGTGTTACAACCTTGGTACACTCTCCCTGGGCGGATCACTGAAAGGTGGACTGCGTTATTTACTTTAGCTGCTACTTAGCAGCAAATATACTAAATGAGTTGCAGAACAAACCCTCTAGGATAAACAGCTTTGTGATGTTGACAGCGTTCCAAAAAGCTTTTATCTTATTTAAGTTGTCTTGTGGTGCATCAATGCCTCCTGGAAAGCATGGAGCAAATAATAATTAGTAATTAACAATAATGGAACAATTAGATAAGGAAGCAGACATTAATGTTGGAGTCCGCACTTATTCATGTTAGCGACCCTGCGTGGGTGCATAATCACAACAGGGAATTAACATCAGGTTCAGGGTTTAAATTATGAAATGTTGTTCACTTTATATAAATTAAAATGCAATTCCCAAGTAATGGCTCTGCAATTAAAGTGTTACTACCATCATTTGTGTTGTTTGTCTCCATTTATCCAATCTGACTGGGATAAAATAATAATATAAAGTACTGTGACAAAGATACTGTGATTGCAATTATTTTCGCCCAAATGCTAATTGACCAATTATTTTGATCCCAGTTGTTGTTTGCTTTGGTACTTCTTAAAAGCTTCTGTAATTAAATGTATCTGCAGTCTCTTCACAAAGCACTATTTATACAGCTGGCAGGCAGGAAGAACATTCAGTCTCGAACGAAAGAAACTTGCTGATTGCGGACTCCCGTTATTATATTATAGCTTGAAACACCATGTTATGATTCTGAAACTATCATTTGTGAGTTACAAAGTTCTTGCTCTCTGCTAGCGATATGTCTGGATCAAAAAAACTGCTGATGGACCATTCTGTGAAATGCACGACCATGGAATACCAATGAACACAGATCGCTCACCTGTAACCTGCATTCCAGTACCAGGTAGCACTGGCCACCAGGGGCAGGAGAACGTGTAGGTCATTGAGATATTATTTGAATTGCACATACTGTATATGGTTTCATATGTTGTGTGCGTGTGGAGGGGGGCGGGCTTAAATCCTGAAAGTTTTGATAAATTCATCGAATTCATAAAGAAGGCAAACCCTTAAAATAGTCGTTTAACTCTAGTCTAATACAGTCAAAAGCAAAAGGCAAACTCAAAGAAACGTTTGTTGAAATCTCTTCCTACTAGATTTATTTTGTATAATTCCATGTAACTTTTTGAATATTTGTTACACAAATACACACACACACACACACACACACACACACACACACACATACATATATATATAGCAGCAGTGTGGAGTAGTGGTTAGGGCTCTGGACTCCTGACCGGAGGGTCGTTGGTTCAATCCCAGGTGGGGGGCACTGCCGCTGTACCCTTGAGCAAGTTACTTTACCTAGATTGCTCTAGTAAAAACCCAACTGTATAAATGGGTAATTGTATGTAAAAATAATGTGATATCTTGTAAGAATTCTAAATCGCCCTGGGTAAGGGTGTCTGCTAAGAAATAAATAATAATATGTTAGCTCAAAGAGCCAGCTGCCCAATGTTTCGATATGTTGTACACATCTTTCTCAAGGGAGCCTGTGTTTGAATCAAAACATTGAAGGTATTTATAAGTGTTTGACAACATGACAACTACTTGTTATTGTTTATGTTCAAATCCATGATTTATTCTTAAATGATGTAATGGTGTTTTATATATTGAGACATCATTTTTACTTACAACTTTAAATCTGTATTAATTCTAATTAACACTATTTTATATAAACTTATATCATGCAATGCTGGCTCTGAGGATCAGCCTTGATTTGGCCTCCCCAGCGCATCCTTCTGAATGAATTTTGTTTGTTTATTTATTTAAATGTTATATATTTATTGGAGTTAATTAGTTCATTCTTTTCTGTTGAGTCCCGCTGGCATATATATATATATATATATATATATATATATATATATATATATATATATATATGTAATTCCTCTACAGTCAAGTCCACTAACCCATTCTCTCTAACTCACAAAAACATGATACCGCTTTTTCTTTTTTTTTTTCCAGAGTAACAATAGCATAATTGGGTACAGGATTAAAGATCACTTTAACTAAATGCAGTATGGGTGAAATAATAAAGGGGTTAATCTATGCTTTGTATAAAAAAAAGTACATTTCATCTGCCAGCCAGCACCTCTACAAACTGCTTCCTATTAGATGAATTGCTGCCATTACTTGAATCTTGATTCTAACTGATGTCTGCGTGTGTCTGTTACAGGATGTACAGCTTTATGGGCGGAGGGCTGTTCTGTGCTGGCGTAGGGAATATTCTCTTGATTGTTTCCACAGCAACAGATTACTGGATGCAGTACCGACACTCTGGTAACTACATGCACCAGGGACTATGGAGATACTGTGTGACTGGAAAATGCTATAGTCACACCGACAGCATTGGTAAGAGACTGGAAGAATATACTGTAGCACAGTAACGCAGTAGAGCATGAGTTTACCAAAAAAAAGAATAACACAGTGTTATATGTTTTCGGAGCAGGGTTTATGACAGCCCAGAAAGAGTAGGTCGTTGGTAGGAATCTAAACAGTGGCAGGTCTTTTTCTTTTGTGAATTTAGTGCTCACGTTAGTTAAGGGACAATACCACTGGCTTCAGTCCGGCATGGTGCCGGCAGGTGCAGTGAGAGGCTCCCCCCTTACAGCTTTTCAGTCCTGGCCTGAGCGCTCACTGCTCTTCAGTCCTGCACCTCCATCAAGCAGAGACTGAATTGTGTAGTTTTGCGCTGTGACTATAGTGCACTCCCTGGGGGTAAAGCTCAGCCCAGCAATCACATTTCACATGAGATTCATGACTCAAGCCCTGATGGACCACCAGCATCTACCGGCCTCAGCTGTGACTGATCACTTTTATTTCTAATCGCTTTAAATTGAATATCACCACTATTTAGGAAGAAAAGCTTACAACGTGCAAAAAACAGAGAAACTAAAACTTTAAACACAATACATCAGCAGTGTGTGATCAAGACGTGTTGAAACCACTTGCTTGTCGTTACCTTCATTCAAATGGCATTTTAAAGACGTGATGATTGCACATTGCTTAGCCAGTGTGGGTAGGGTACATGACGCACAGGGACATGTTTTCTAACCACTTACTCGCTAAAAGAAAAACATTCCTTGCAAATGAGTAATAAAGAACTTGAGACTGTTTCAGAGACCCAGGGATAATAATGTAATCGTTCTTCATGCAAGGAAGCTGGTTCTTGTTGTAGAACAGTTACAATTGTTTCATTCCCCTCCGGGTGTCATTATTACCTTTGCACTTGCTTTAAAATGCTTCGTTATATTAATTTGAAGTTTGGTCTTAGCTTTGCAAAATTAACAGAGAGGTATTTTTATACATAAAAAAAGAAGTAATACATGTGACTGAAATTAAAGACCCCAAGGGGTTAATAGCATTGCATATGATGTGTGTGTAATCGCTGATCCGTGACTCTGGTATTGAAACTGTGCCCATGCCAGCTTACTGGGATGCTACCCGGGCTTTTATGATTCTCTCCTTACTGGCCTGCTTCATTGGTATCATCATTGGCATCCTGGCGTTCATCCACTACTCCTCCTTCGAAAGGTTCGACAAAACCTTTGCCGCAGGCATTCTTTTCTTCATTTCATGTAAGTTGCGATTTTTTTTTAAACTATTTTACTGCTGTTTTTTGTCCCATCGCTGCTATACGCTTACCTATCAGAGGGTTGTCCAAAAAAGAAAACATTAGGAAACCTTCTCAATTAAAATCATTTTAAGAAAACTGCACTGACAACATCTGGCCACTAGGGGCTCTGCACTACACACAGGAGTCCATTGGAAGTTAGTGTAAACAATATTACTGTCACATCAATCATAACATTGGTTTACTTTGCTTTTACAAAAAGATACACTATACACAATATGCATTGCAGGCTACTGAGCAGGTATGCAAATAAAGTGAATAAATACCCTGCTCAGTTTGAGAACCCCAGGTTTAGGACATTTGAAATAAGCTCTTCACATGAGCCTTGTGTGCTCTGTCTTTGCAGGCATCTTTGTATTGCTGGCTATGGCTGTGTATACTGGGGTGACAGTGAATTACTATGGGAAGCGGTATGGCAATTGGAGATTTTCCTGGTCTTACATCACTGGCTGGGTGGCGGCCGTCCTCACATTCTTCTCAGGTACACAAGGCTCCTATTATCAGCACTGCTGCAGTGAAGCACACATGAGTCAAACAGTGTCAAAGCTAAAGGGGTCACAATTTACTGAACAGTGACATGGAATTAATACTGAACTAGATCTACATTTTGAATGTCTAATGTTTTTTTTTTGTATTACTAATTTCAGAAGGCCAAATACTTAGTGAAGAAGGAATGTTGCATATATATATATATAAGAATTACAATTAGATAATGTACAATATAGAATAATAAAGGAAAATAAATGGATAAATAAACTTTATTAAATATTTAAACCTGATGGTTTAACTAGAAAGGCATAGCAGATTGTTAAATCATTAACTATGTTGTAAAAAACATCACAAGCACATTAATGGGTATAAGTGAGTGTTGTTACCATGGCATCAAAAGCCTACAAGTACTGCCATTGTTTGTTTTCAAACACACTCTACCTTGACAAAGGTATGTTAAACATACCGAAACATTGTGGGGAAAAAAAAAACTATAATATATATAAGTTTAGTATTTAATTATGTTATATTGAATTACTTTATATAAGAATCTCTCTATAGAACCTTGATAAGGGTTCCAGAAGCATTTAGTTATATTGTTTAGGATATGCAGGAAGCCTCTTTTGTAGTAGTGAAATATCAATGAATATTGTCAGCATTCATTTTGTGAATACACTCAATCGTAAATGTGTACTTAAGCTCCAAAATGAAAACCAACCATGTTTGTTTTGTAGGGATCTTCTACATGTGTGCCTACCGTATGCACGAGTGCCCCAGAAACACAAGCCCACACTAGGAGAAGAAGCCTGGTCCATTTGCTACGGGAAAGCGATTCACTGAATTTGAAATCCAGGAATGCCATTTCCATTTTGAAGCTGGGATGCTGACTCTCATACGACAATGATAAAATAATAAAGCAATGAAATAATGTTGTGTTAACCGGTCTCTGAGTGAATGCACAATGATACAACGGGATTGAATGATAGAGGAGAAAACAATCTCTGCTGCACAAACACACACGTGTACAAATCACTAAAACCAGCATCTTTGCATCTTCACATTACTATTAGAGCTTATGTTCCAATGCTAATCAGATGTAGCAGCCTAACAGCCATGTGTTCATTGGCAAAGATTATCTGATATAAAATGAATAAAAGTTAGAAACAAAACAAACACAACAACCTGAATAAGTTACGACCCCATGGATTCACTGCACTATTAGGGCAGCAGTGTGGTGTAGTGGTTAGGGCTCTGGACTCTTGACTGGAGGGTTGTGGGTTCAATCCCTGGTAGGGGACACTGCTGCTGTACCCTTGAGCAAGGTACTTTACCTAAAATTGCTCTAGTAAAAACCCAACTGTATAAATGGGTAATTGTATGTAAAAATAATGTGATACCTGGTAACAATTGTAAGTCGCCCTGGATAAGGGCGTCTGCTAAGAAATAAATAATAATATTAGGCAAGTGGAATGGCTGGACAGTGTTGCAAGCCATGGGGTAGAGACTAAACATCTATGGGGCTTCTCTCCACCACAGTAGGGTCTGCTGTGCAGTCTCTCTGACATGTGGAGTAACAGGTGGGGATGTGAAAGTGCAGGGTGAGTGTCCTGCTGGGCATTCAACATATTACACAGACATTCACTATCGCAGACTGACTGCCACACTTATCTATCTTTACATAAAGCACATGGTAAAGGGGTTGGAGGGGCTCCTGTGTATGTCTCTGTGTGATCTTCGGTGAAGGAGGCTGATTTACTTGGGGATGGATCAACCTGTACCTCCAGACGCATTGCACACAACAGTATTGACTGCAAGTACTGCTGCAGTCTGCAACTGTTCAGCACAGTACACAGTTTGTGAGTGAACTTTGGTATGCACAAATGGCAACGCATAACAAAAATGTATATTTTGGTTTTACACGTTGATGACAGGGTTTTCATATCGGTTTGTACCAATCCTTGGAGATATTTCATTTATTAAGAAAACGTGCAAAAAAGACATTTCATTTTTCATGATTGGAAGAACGCCAACATTCATACACGTGAAAATCGTCCACACCTCACAAGTTATACATAACACAGTAATATATACTATATAGTAGGAAAGCGTGCACTATTCTGAGATGCATGTCATTTTATGTTTGCAGGATAACGCACGCCTTTTTGTTAAGAACCTGCTGACACATATAAAGAGATTTAAAAGCGTGCAATTTACAGAATATGACGTTTTTGATAGGGTCCTAAATAAACCATCGGTAAGGAAATTCTGAACTGCGTTAAATAATCCAGTTAATTATTTTTACCTTATCCAGAGTCCGTGGAGTGAGAACAGAATTTTGACAAGTCCCCTTTGTTGTGTTTGTTTTACGCGGTACATGACATTAATCTGTAGATGGCGCTTGTGCTGAGACTGCGGCTGGTAAATAGCTGGTGACAGTTAATAATGTGCTGATCCAAAACCCAGTAATACATGCGACTCCAAAATATTATTATTATTGATATTATTAAAACCCCCAATGTATGTATGTATTATCGTGTTTATTTAAGCTTTTTTTCTCATAAGGGAACCCTTAGTAACCCTCTATTCCGGTTTATTGTTGGCATTCACTCATGTAGTTTGCATTGCATTGTACTGAATTTTTGCATCACATATATACATATTTAATCGAACTCCAACTGTATCCTGAGCCATGCTCCAGATATATGAATTGCAATACATTCATGTTTTATACGATAGCATCTCCTTGATCTAATTGTATGGAGTGATCCGTTTTGGGGAGTTATACTGGTATTCTGTCTGCGGCTTCACTCCCAAATATCCTATTTTGCACATTTGACCCCAGCTGGGGTTGTTATGTTGTAAATCTATTTTCCCCCACACCCACCCTGAAAGATTCCCTTTAATTATTTTGGCTTTCGCTGCTAACACTCTTAACCTGAGCCGATTTCAGTTTGTTGAGCATAGGCAGTGCGCTTGTACCCCGCTGGAGGCAACCCCACTGTGCACGCCGTCTCACCCGGGATTAGACTCTCTCCTCCTCGGCTGCGGATCCCCACCTCCACTATACAACTCTGACTGCCCCCCTAAACACTCACACAGTATCAGCGGGCTGTGCTTTCCATTTCTAATCCATCAAGGTACACGTTTATCAAATGTGCAAACATGCGGGGGGGTTCTTTGTCTTTTTTTTTCTTTGCCATCTTCAATCGAGCACGACTCCCCTATTATTATTATTATTATTATTATTATTATTATTATTATTTTTATTATTATTATTATTATTATTATTATTATTATTATTATTATTATTTAGTAGTAGTAGTATTATTAGTGTTATTTCACAAGATATACTATAAACATGTGTGACATTAAGAGACACAATTTGTGTGCTTACAGGCATGATACAATTTGTGTTGTAAGTCAAAAAGCTAAATCGTTAATCGCAAAGATTAGTGTGTATAATATACTAGTACTTCTATTTGTACTGTTAATAATAATAATAATAATAATAATAATAATAATAATAATAATAATAATAATTCCTTTTTAAAAATGCACTTGGTTAAAACCATTACATGTATTGAACTAGTCCAGTGCTCAGCTAGAACGAGTTAGTCAATTATGATTACTAAAATGGTTTAAAGTACCAGATGTAACATTTTTTTAGTTTAAATTGTGACGTGCAATTTATCATTTTATTTCTGACTCTGTAGATTGTGTATTCTGAAAATGAATCTGTGCATCTAAGTTTTCTATTGATTTTCTCTTGATTAAAAAACTGCTCTTGATTAAAAAAATGCCTATTATCTTTGCCTATGTTTATTTTATTTTTTGTTTTCTTCAGTTAAGTTTCTATACAGACTGGATCTTACGCTGCAAATACTAGTGATGCGTAATACATCAATTAGAAAATTTTACGATATATAGACTGTGTGTGTGTGTGTGTGAGAGAGTGTCTCAGTGTGTGTGTGTGTGTGTGTGTGTGTGTGTGTGTGTGTGAGAGAGTGTGTGTGTGTGTGTGCTATTTAGCACGGTCATTGGGAGCCACTTCAGCCAGATTCTACTGTTGTCAATTCAGCTGCAATATTATGAAGTTAACAGAAAAGGTCCTTTGTAACATCTTAAATGCTTATTTATCAAAAGAATTTCAAACAAGAGAAGGGTAATTAGAGTCAGTTTCGTTAACCCTCGCGTCTGCCACTGATCTGCCAAAGAGTTGCATCTATAACGTACAAGAGAGTATTCAGAGCTGTGGGTAATACAAAGAATGTAGAAAAGGCAACTAAACAGACCAGAGAAATGCCTTATGGACTGTGGCTTATACGCAGAGGTATTACAAATATACACACAATGACTGTAGTATCACCATAATGCGCTACAACCATTTATTGGGAAATTACTGTAAGGAATTATTGTTTTCTTCCACCCAATTATCGATTTTTTTTTTAAATCTTACAGTAAGGCGCGCTGTGCGAATAGGACAGCAGTTTGAAAACGGTTAAAACGGAAGTGTGTTTGGTATTAAGAAGTAGAGAAACTAGGTCTAGACTTAACGGAAGGCGTTATTCCAATGCGACTAATCACGATATGTTTTGTATTATAACCTAAATACAGATTAATTCTATTATAAAGTCAGGTATGGGTAACTCATGTCGTTTTAAAAACACAGGGAATAATGTTCTGTGAGCATAAGTTGTATATTCATAGCAGGTGTACAGTTTGGTAAATTATATATGTGTTGAAACATGAAGACACATACATACATACATACATACATACATACATACATACATACATACATACATACATGCGCATTCATCATTGATATGGGAATTAAGTTGTTAAATGCTGAATTCAACGCTGAGGCTCACTGATGTAAAAGTTGCACTTAATCCTACAAGCTTCTTAAAATAAACGTGTCACTTAAGTTAAGAGTGGTGCAGTGACTTCAAGCCTCCCGATTTCACTTGATGAAATTACAAAAAAAACACCCCCGCCGCCGCAGCCTCCCGTATTGACTCTATTGACTGACCGCGCTCTAAGCCAATTCCATCACCATTAATTAATTTACTTTCCCATTTGCTCCTAAAAGGAACTAGTTACCCTGTTGTGCTATTAATCCTACTCCAAGACCACGAGCAGACGCTGCGCTCCTTTCAGAACTCATGCCACAATTAATGCGATAGAATTCTACAAGCAATTATAAAATCAAATACATAAATAATGCTGAAGAGATGATGTTGGTTCAGGGCAGGTACCTGTAAAGCGCACCCCGTGAGAGGGCGTACTGTTACACGCGTACATGCATAAACACGACTAAGGGCCATACAGTTGAATAATCCTGCTAATGTTAAACACCTTGCAAGAAACAGCTATGTTGCAAACGGGGCCGACTCGATATGACTACTAAGTTGTTTTTTTTTTTATCATTATTATTATTATTATTATTTTTTTTTAGTGAACGCTTTCGAAGATCAACCAAAAAATGGGAAATAAATGTAAAGCTAGCAATTAAGAAGGCATGCTATGTGAAGTTGTTTTAAACGGTTGACAGAAATTACAATGTTAAAATCACACACCTGGAATTAAGAGAGTGGAAACATTATTCCAAATAGCATACTGAAAAAAAAAAAAAAAAATCAAGTTAATCCAGTTATATATTACGAATAGCTTTCTGGGTAGGCCCAAGGTCAGGTATACATACCGGTAGCATTAAGTATTCTGTAGATTACTGTCGTTTAAGCCATATATTATATATATATATATATATATATATATATATATATTATATTATTATTATTATTATCATTATTATTATTATTATTATTATTTTGTCAATGCAGCCAAGTAAGATTTGACCAGGCAAAGCCTAAACTAACCTGTTTAATTTTGTAATTACGCTTGTTTTGCTGGCAGTTTACGTTGATGGTGAGCAGGCGTATGGGCGGCAGATAGCTATATGAAACGTAAGACATTAAGCAGTTCAAAGAGCTCAGTGCATTGTCTTACATGTGCAATGTAAGTGACACGTTTATTAAAGCGTAACTATAGATATAACCCCTTAAGGACTAAAGACAAGCACACCACTTCAGTCTATAACAAAAGTCACATTCAGCGTTGTCACTATTTTAGACTTTACTTGTAGACATACACAAACAAACAAACAAAAAAGTATACGAATAACGAAATGTGTGTATAACCTGTTGCATTAGATCGATGTTTAATTCTTAATGACTTGCTGTACAATGTATAGAATCCCCCTGGGACGCTGATGTCACTAAAGAGAAACACACACCTGAGGTTACCTGTTACTTCACTTACCTCTGAAAATAAAATGCAGGTTGTCGACCACCTGGACTCGTGTGCGGTGGGTTGCAGCAGCAACAACACCAAAAGCGATGCCTGGCACACACACACTTGAGTTCTACACCCGTGTTTATACAGACTGCTTCTGTGGAGACAAATGGGGATAATGAAACCTTAACAAAGCGTGCTCATACCTGGAAAATTGGATTTCTAATTTTTAAACACAAAGCTGACGACAGCCCGCAGGTCCTCAGAAAATGTCAAATTAGTTAAATTGGGATGGATAGCGTACACGGGAAGAAGTGAGGTGGTTTGCATGAAAAGAGCTCTCGCATTTGAACCTCTGGCGTGCTTTTTTCTTATTTTATTGCCTGTGAGTGCACACGTTTCAAGACACTCGCTTTCTTATGCATAACAGCAACACAAAAAAAAACGCGCACGCACGCAGGGAAACGTAATTACAAGATTCCAACCCCATTCTTTCACCCCGTTTTCATGTTCAGTAAACCGAATGAGGCTTGCCATTTGTAGTCACTTAAAGGCGCTCATCCATTTACCCTATACCAGCTCATACATATGGAAGACACGGCTTACACTTGCTGGAGTAATGCACTTTTAGGACTAATTGAATCCAGTAATTAATTTGTTCTACCTGTCTGATCGAATAGAAATCCTGTCCTCGGGCCCAAGGATTAGCACTTGCAGTTCTTGAAATCTTCTCTAATTATCTAATAGCATGGCCGCGAGAATTCTGCCGTATTAAAGCGCTTTCATCATTAACTGCCGTGATTGGAACTGTGATGACAACTCGATTTCAACAAATTACGGCAGCAAATAAGGAGATGGAGCAGAAGTACCCACTTGTAATTTCCCCGAGTTTAATGTCAATAATTAGGGCCAATTTGGCGGGAAATGAGCTCAAATTATCTCTTGCTGTGTTTTAGTACTTAATAATCCTAGTAAATATACCCAAAGGGAGCGGTACATATGGCTGAGCAAAGAAGTTAAGATGAAAGGCCAAAAGGTGAAATTGCAGACAATGACACCGGAATAATAACGAATATATATATATATATATATATATATATATAGGGTTTTAAGTCCCACGGCTACTATGTATATACTATATATATAGCGAGTAGACGGTAAGTCTAATAAATGTAGCCTATATATTAGCGATCTTCTTCTTTATATACTTGGTTATACACTAAAACATTACAATTGTCTTTTTAAGAGAGCATAAGACAAAGAGGACATTGAGACCGCTGACACGTTGCTAGTTCTTTCAAGGGAAAGGGGTTTAAATGTCTTGCCAATGGGTTTAAGTCAAGACGCTTTTCAGAATCGCTTCGGTTCCTTGTGGGCGATGCATCATTTCAGGACCATGGCGAGCGGCCCGCCCTCTCCGTGGCCGTCAATATAATTAATCCATAATAGAACTAATTGGATCTCCCGCCCCGCTGTTTTCCTATTGGTTAATGGCAAGCCTATTTCACAATCTGTACGTCTCGATCTGCTACAATAAATACTTATCAACCTGGCTTCACTGTTGCTTCTCACAAAACAACTACTTTCCTTGGCACTAATAATTTAGACGAAGGCTGACTGATTTGGCAATATATATATAGGCTATATATATATATATATTTACAGCAACCAATCCTTGGGACTGACTGAATTACTGTACAGAAGGTGAAAATGAATCTAAATTTCACGTCTCCGGCCCATCCAATGCCCGCTCAGAGACCAACATCATTCTTTATTGAAGATATTTTGCTACATAAGCCTAAGCCTTTACGAGAAGTATTTCCATCGCCCTTCCACTCGTTGGCATCGAGGGTACCCCTTCTGGAGTACGGGTACCCCCTCATGCCAACGCCAATACTGGCACCACATCCGCATCACCATCTTCACAAGCCGGACCATCACCCTTACTTCTTAACATCCCCTGGTAAGTCTAGTATGCCTTGTATAAGCAACTACTGAACACCCGACTACTTCTAACTTAAAACCTCTTAACGAATTACTGTGGATACAAAACAAAAAAAGTAACTGCGTCAGTAAATACTGATCACAGTATACCTCTAATAGATATTCTTTCTTTCTTCTTTTTTGGGGGTTTATTTCGAATGATATAGGTATTGGTGTTGCTATAATCCACAATAGCTCGCTGTTCTATCGAGTTTAAAGCTACAAGAGTGGTCTATATTAATGCAATGTGGTTATAAGTGAGGAAAATGTAGGTAATAGATCGAGTCGATTGTGCTATCAATAACAAGCGAAAGGAAATAACTATTACGCATGAAACAAGAAAAGCTGTGATGTCGTGTCTTTCTAGGAATCTAGAATATTTGGAGAATACGACTAAGAACTTTTAGGCGGTCGTATAATGACAGAATATGTGTTAAAATTGTGTTCTTTTTTATTATATTTTATTTGTATTTATTTATTTTTGCACCAGTGCTATAAATGCAGTTAAATATATTAAATAAACTCTTTATCACGGTTACAAACGCATGTATAACCTAGATTTAAAATATATCTTTCTTTTTAAAGCATTTTTTAAATTGTTCTATTCTACAAAAAAACACAAAGGTTGTCAGAATAAACAGGTGACGCTTCTTTACACTGTGAAGAATATCAACAATGCGAAGTGGTTAAACTCTGTTGGGTAATATTCTTAAGTGCTTTGTTTTATCGTGTGTGACCGCACATTTGCAGGGTGTTAAGTTAATACTGAATTATAATAGATAAAAAAGGTGTTAGTTAATTTATTGCAATACTGATTTCAAATGAGATTGGAATTTAAAACTACAGTATGCTGTCATAAAGTGATGTCTGTTTTATTGGGACGCATCGAAACGCGCAGGAAACCGAGTAAAGTATAAAAAAAAAGTGAATAGGTCTATATTGTATCTGACTGTATAGAACAATGTGATATTTACATTGGTGGTAGGATTGTTACTTCTACTATTTCATTTAATTTAAGTATTTGTAAAGTTAATTTCACACTCTGTACACCTGAAAATCTCACGATAAAATAGAAAGTTTTGATCAACATGGTAATATATATATATATATATATATATATATATATATATATATATATATATATATATATATATATATATATATTGCGCTGTCTTCATAGCATGCATTTACTTAAAATAATGAATGTGTTATCGTGTAATTTCTATTCCTTCACGTTGAGACATCTCTGTTTTGAGCAATGCAATGCCTGTTTCAATGCAAGTACACTTTGCATACAATTACCGGTATTTGCTTTCTATATGTTGTCATTCTGTTAAAAAGTACTGCATTGTTGTTGGCGGTTTGTGGCAGTAATTATCTTGTTTTTATTTCTATAAAGAAATCATTGATTTCATTAAATTTTCTAAGAACGTTTTTATCTTCTTATATTAGTCACAATAATCGTGCACTGCATTCAACTTTGCCGCTGCTCGGGTATTCTAGCTAGTAAAAAAAAAAAAGAAAAATCAGTTAGATAGAGGGGCAACCATTGACCAACCTGTAAAGTTAACATTTATTTGTTTCTAAAAAAAAAGAAAAAAGAAAGAAAGAAAGAAAGAAAGAAAGAAAGAAAGAAAACAAAATACCGATGTTAAAAAGATTTAAATAAATATGTAGTTGTGTTTTGTTAGTTCCGCCTAAAACAGTTCTTTTAAATTTGCAAATTTAACAATGCTTTGTGAATATGGCCAATATGAGCTGCTACAGTGGGAAAAGTCGTATGTTTTTTTATTATTATTATTTATTTATATATTTATTTATTTATTCATAAATCTTCGTGTTGCTCTCCTCTAGGTATGCATGTCCCGGCCTTATTTCAGCACCACCCCGAGTTACCCGGAAAGCACTGCAGACGGCGTAAAGCCAGGACGGTCTTTTCAGACTCTCAGCTTTCGGGTCTGGAGAAGAGATTTGAGGTCCAGCGGTATCTCTCTACCCCCGAACGCGTCGAGCTGGCATCCACCCTCAGCCTCTCAGAAACACAGGTAACAAACTATAACGTGCTGCACACCTGGTCCCCGTGCGTTCTATTTAGAAGCACGTGTCTTTAGTGGAACCCATACACAACCATACGTTATTTATGATCTGATCATTTTTTAATGTAATTTTCAAACAACCTTCTACTACAGGTAAAAACGTGGTTTCAGAACAGAAGGATGAAGCACAAAAAACAGCTGAGAAAAACACATGAGGAACAGAAAAGCCCAAACGATCTGGACGCGAGCCAGGACCGCAACTCCGGCGAAACACAAAGCAGTGAGAAATTCTCTTCTGAAGTAAAGACGGCCTGCAACCAAGACTCTTACGTACTGGAGGAGAACGAAGACGATGTTGATATCGAAGATGATGATATTTGCTCCCCAGAGCATTTGTTATAATCGAGACTTACTGTTTGCAATTGACACTGAACATATAAAAACAAAACTATCAATGTGTTTTTGGGTTCTAGCATTTGGGATCATCTACCACCGTCCAAAAAAAGAGAGACAATCGAGTTTTACTTAAATATTTAAGATGCGTCCTCACGAGCAGAATACTTTTATAAAATATTATTATTTATTGTAGTTATTCTCACATTATCAATTTATTGTTGAGCGTTACAAACAAAATACAATCTATATCGTATAATCAAATCAGTGAAGAGACCGGAAATTAATTCCTATTCCAACGTTACATTGAGAAACAAGCAGAAAGCGTCTACAGTCTAAAACCAATACCAAAAAACAAAAACAAAACAAAACAGAAAAACAGTTAAGTGTTCAGGACCAAAGACTTTAAATTATAAAAACAGCAGAAAAAGCAGATTGTGTTTCTATTTCTAAAATACATAGGCACTTTGAGAAGAAGAAAAAATACTGCGTATTGGTTCGAATTGTGATGGCCGTGAGTTATCGGCTGTTTTTTTTGCAAACACTTTTAGAATTATTATTAATGTTATTGGTATTATTCGTTTAAAAGATTAAGAAGAAGTATATGACACGATGCGAGTGTTATTTAAAATCCCTGCATCGGCTATTCTTCGGCTCCTGAGAAGTAAAGCGAAACATACTGTCAATTCTCAATTGTAAAGGCAACTTGTACATAACGTTTTCTATCCTGTATATACAATGACATGTTTTAACAATGACTCTTATATTTAATTGTAGAGACGTTAGATTTGATTTTATGCTACCCTTTCCTAGCACTTGCATTTTATTGTTAAATAGCGCTTTAATTGTGGTGTTGTTCAAGTTACTATACCTAAGCATGATCCATTATTTAATAAATTCATCTATTAAATGTTCTTGCCTGGACATTACATTTGTGTTTAATACTTTTTTTAAGCAACACGTATTTTTATGAGCATATTATTATTATTATTATTATTATTATTATTATTATTATTATTATTATTATTATTATTATTATTAAATATTCTGGAATTTGGTTAAGTAAATATAGGAATCAAAAAGTGATTCATTATATAAAAAAGAAAGATTTACCGAAATAAACATAAATATTTGGATCCTATTTAAAACAATAAACACGTTTAGGCTTTACTGTTTTGCTTATTTTTGCCACATTTAATTATTATTTTGGCCACATTTAATTATTATTTGTGCTATTTGTATTATTAGTACTGTTGTTATTTTGTATGCGTGTCTAAAGTATATTCGATTACAATTTGCATTTTACAGTGTATACGAACTTCCAATGATACGTAAAGCAAACATTTACTATTACATGACAGCATGTTTGTAGTTTATGCAATTGCACATAAAGAAAACACCGATAGAAAGACGTTTCAGATCATTATTATTCTGTCATGCTAAAAAAAACATATAAAACAAATTATATTCTATTTACAGTGAGCCTACTTGATACCTGCAATGTGTATCTGTGACGTATGTAAATACCCGCTTAAAACGCAGTAGTGGAAGTTAAAAGGAGCATACGCTTCTGGGTACAGCGTGTAATTCATAATGGATGCAGTTGTATAATTCATAAACATCTAATAAAACGAACACGGGGCTATTTAAAGATGCGTGTGGGTTCATCGAATGTGATTGACGGGAACAATAATTCTTCAGAGGGCTCAGAAAGCTACAGCGGCTAGAACGCTGTAGATCTTAAAATGCATTCTGTGTGCAAGCCTTGAACTAAACGATGCCTCTTAAAATGTGAACATACCACCCCCAGGTTACCAGTACATCTGTATCAAATATAGACACGCTTGAGTAAAGTGTACCTAGGTTACAATACTATAGTAAAGACTGCCATAGCAGAATCCGAGTACAACTTTCTACTAACCCAAACTAACCCACCCTTTCAGATCTCCTATTGTTTGAAAGCTGCACAATTCACATTTACCTTATAAAATGCAGACCCTGAGGGTGCTGAAGACATTTTGGAATATATTATTGAGTTATTTCGTTGTTTTACTATAGTGGGGGGGGGGGGGGGGGGGGGGGGGGGGGGAGAGAGAGAGAGAGAGAGAGAGAGAGAGACAGAGAGAGAGAGAGACAGAGAGAGAGAGATTAATCATTATACTTTCTTCGTTGTTTGCTGTGATGTAATAATGATCTCCTATGGTATGGTTTGCGGCTTTAGATGTGTATGTGTACATAATAATAATAATAATAATAATAATAATAATAATAATAATAATAACAACAATAATAATCAGAATATAAGGGGTCAACCCATAATTGGAACCCAGTATATACAGAAACCTTTCTGGTTCAGATTTATGGGTACCAGAGAAAGTTCTATACAAATGGAGCTCGGTATATATATTCTTTCCTAAATTACTTTTTCCTGTTGCACGGGTTATACTAAACAAATCATATTTTCAACGTGGCCTAACACAACCCTGAATGGGTTACTTTTTAAAATGTCCATAGTTTGTGAAAGACAGTAGAAAGCAGGCCTGCCTGGATCTGCAGTGATGTAAATGTGCTTCATGGTATGCGCTCTAAATGCATACCTTCCTCTCCATGCTACCTTAGTAACATCTCCAGTGGAAGGCTCTCAGACATACTCTCCTGGTTAACAAGCATGTTTATTTACTCAGAATAGCTCCGGAGCAGGTATGGACACTTCATTACTAAACTTCGGATTTCAGTTTAATTTGGATTTATGCAATGGAAATGCACATGTAGAATAGACTAAACTGATGTGTCAGTGTGACTCAGCATGAACCCAGTGTGCCAATACAAGCTTTACTGCAATACATGGATAATTAGACCCCTGTTTAAGGCACTGTGGCTGTTTCATACATTTCTGTGTAACGGAATTATTCTTATATCTACCGGCAGATTGCAAGATACAATCTTCCTATACAGCAGGTCACAGGTTCAGGTTGGAAGTCTTAGAAGCATTTTAAATGTGGAAAATAGGTGGCTAGTTCTACTACTGTAAGTTTTTCCTAATTTAAATGACTGGTTTGATATAACCAGAAAACAGGGTGCTGGGCACAATGTAACAGAGTGAACAAGGTCCACATGCCAAAAGAAGAAACTAGGTAATGAAAGCGAGAGACACGGAAGCCTTTTAAATGAAAAAGGTCACTTTGAAGGTTTAGCTTTTATTTTCTTGCACGTTTGTTTAGCGTTATTAAATTAGTTTGAGCTCTTTTCTTCCACCAGATGTAAGCTCGTCATTTACTTCTGTCTTTCTTTTGTGCAAATTGCACCTATTCAGGCAACACAAGAAGCATTTGCATGACCATGTACCGATGTGAAGATCAAAAGGGTGTCTTTTTTTCGTGCATGGTATAGTCAGTGCACATCTTTTGAAATTCCACCTTGGAACAACACAGAGGAAACCCCCCTTTATCAATGCAATGATCATGAGCCTTATATAGTCATTTAAATTTGTACCAGGAAGGCGGTTCACATTCATTTGGAAGGTTTACATTAATAGGCTTTATTATTATGTTTTGTTTCAAAGAGGATGCGCATTACTTTTTCCCCCCTTTGAAAAAGCGATTCATTTAATTTCAAAACGTGATTTTAATTTACTGAGAAAATAAAAAGCTGGGAGAGAATAGGCAGTGCAGAAGGTGATCAATTAAGAGATTAAGCATTTTGCAACACATGGGCGCATCTGCATTTTATTCTAGTAACAAGGCCATCAGCTCATTTTCAGGGGGCTGCTGTCTACTTCAGCATAGTGCTCAGATCAAAGCGAATGCATCTCCCTATCCAGTCTGAAAGAGGGATGCTAATTTAGCCTCCTTAATGTGTGGTGGCGAGAGACTCCTTCAATTAACTGAATTCTACAGCTGGGGGGGGGAATAAAAAGATGCAAAGAGAGTCGGTCTGGAAAGGCAGCATTTCTCATTAAAGCAAAAGGTCCGGTATTCATTACCTCTCGCATCTGGGGCTAAACACTAAAAACACAGAGCATCAAAGGAGGCCATGATGGGTTAAATAGAGACTATGATCTAATTAAAATATTACATTTGAGTAAATAGCTCTTTGATATTCATCTGAAGGTTCCATTAAAGAAATAGGTGCTCGAGATTCTTATTATGAGGGGAGGGGGGGCAGAATCATCACTTAAATACAGAATACTAGTTTTGGGGCCTCTAATAAAAAAATGATTCAGAGTGTCATCATTTTGCGATCAAAATGTTGTGATGAGACTGAAAAACGGTTGACTATTTACGCCATTATTTTACAGTTTTAAAGATGAACTATTTTTCCCCTGCTAGAACTAAAAAAAAAAAAAACACAGGATACATTTTTTTTTTTTACAGAAATTAAAAAGCAACAGTGGCATAATATGTTGTGTTTTATTTTAAAAAAGAAATTCAAATCAGAATGACACAATGATATTATGTCAACCATTTACACTATACATTTAATAGAAACTGATTTTTAAAAATCCATTACAAAGTGTCACAGTATCATATGGAACACCAAATAGCTTAATTTAAAATGTTCTGTTCAAACACTGTATAATGAGCTTTAGAAATAAGCCTGTGTTATTTTAAGAAGTTGGATTGAACTCAATAATCCTAAAGTTTTTCACACACACACAAAACAGCAGTTTAATTACAACAGAATAACTCAATATTATTGCCTACATTTTCCCTGAATATTATACACATTAAATTTAGACTCTTACCAAAAAAATAAAATAATAATGTACATATATTTTTACAATATAAACAACACTTTTTAATTTTCTATAAAAAATATGTGCATTGAATAAATTGCGTTTATTAAAACACTACTTGAATCAAGGGCTATGACAACAATATTTTAACTCTTATGCATAATATGTATTTGCATGGATTTTATATTCATATTTCAAAATCCATTTTTTTAATATTCAAATGCTTGTCCCAGCACTAACAAATTAGTAGGCAGAATGAGTGTGTGTTTGATTTGCTAAGAGAGAAGAGATTTCTTGGAGGTATCGTCAATTCAATTAAAAGCACGCTCCACCCCCGAGTGCTCCAACACTGTTCCAAGCTGTTCTTGAGTAAGTGCTGACGATCCTGGCAGCAGACTTACCAAGCTAACCCAGGAAATCTTTTGCACAATGCCTGCGCTGTGTAACCTGGGCTCTTAAGCCACGTGCAACGCTTTGAAAGTGGACACTATTTGCTTCTCCTCTTCGTGGCGCCTCTGTAGCATCTCCAGTGTTGCAAGCTGGGATAGGTCTAAGTCCTCCAAATACCGGGCATGCTCAGTTAAGCCCCTCTTGGTTAGTTTCTCTGCTGCACCCCTAGGCTGTGGGGGTGGTTTGGGCTTAGGGATATTCCTGGCATATTCCAAAGCCTATACCCAAAGAAATGTATTAAAGAATTGAAATTTGCTGAAACATTTGTGTGCCGTAACTTTTTGGTAGATTATTTTGGTATAGTTTCTTTTGCATGAACCTGATGTAAAATACATTTCAGACATGTAAAAATATATAAATACATAAAAAAATACATATTTAGCATAATACAAATGGGTCACACTACAAGAAGATTGCAAGCTGTATATTCTCAAACCATGCTAAAGGTCAGCAGTGTGGAGTAGTGGTTAGGGCTCTGGACTCTTGACCAGAGGGTCGTGGCTTCAATCCCCGGTCGGGGACCCTGCTGTTGTACCCTTGGGCAAGGTACTTTACCTAGATTGCTCCAGTAAAAACCCAACTGTATAAATGGGTAATTGTATGTAAAAAAATAATGTGATATCTTGTAACAATTGTAAGTCGCCCTGGATAAAGGCGTCTGCTAAGAAATAAATAATAATAATAATAATAATAATAATGTTACAGCTATGCAAAACTACTCCATTTGCAAAAAAATACCATTATAATTTCCATACAACAGGTCACAGTTATGAGTTATGAAACTCATAAAAAATATATAATTTGGAGATTCTTAAAAGCATTTTAAATGACATAGGTAGTTAGTTCTAGTACCACATGTTTTTCCTAAATTAAATTACTGGTACGATATGACCCAAAATACAGCCCCGATCCCCGGACGGGAGCCCTGTGAATTCAGAACAGTATGAGCATCATACCTTTTTCCTGGGAGTGTCTTCAGTATTCTCGTTGCTCTGAGGTTTTCTTGTTGACGCGTAGGGATTTTTATTCATCTTCATGTTTTGTTCTTTGACCTGATTTGAATAATGCCTCTGCCGTTTAATTTTCTCCGCCTGGAAAGCAACAGGAAACGGCAGAAGATTACAAAGGGGCTTTTTAATTAACAGGGTCATATTCCCTCAGAACATTCTCTCTCACTGTCCACTCTTTACACCCTCAAAAACAAAATGAGTTGCATTTACCTGTTTATACATTCACAGAGGAGTTAAGCGCTAGTTTTTGAAACACCAACCTTCATTTCACACACACACACACACACACGCACACACACACACAAAGACAGTGTTTCGAGTTATAAAACTTACTGTTTCCTCTGACACCTGGTGAGTTTGTCCAAGACCTCCGAGCTGTACATCCTGTTTCAAGTTCTTGTAGTCTCTCAGTGTGTAGGCCTATGTTTTAAAGAAAGAAAAAAAAGATACTGGTTTTCAAATGGAGAGGAAACAGAATTTGGGATGGTTCTGTAGGAGTCACACACAATCTCAGAAACACCAGTGAGAATTAATCATCTCACAGGACAACCACAGCTTTTAGGGGTAAACAGCACCCATACTGCTTGGCACCTCCTGAACTAATCCTTGGTGTTTGTCTGCTGGGTATTCAGGCAGCAATACACAAACTCCACAACGCAAGACAAAGGAAGGTATTATTCTAGATCAGACTGTCTGCTTTCAGGCTTTAGATGCGCTTCCAAACCAGCCATTGGTCATGGTTATTAATGACTCGTTATGTGTTTTGTTGCTGTTCTCCAAGGCCCCTTGCTGTTAGTTTGGTAAGCTGTCTGAAGCTTGTGTATCCCTCACAGTTCAAGACATGTCCGAACACCCAAACGCACTAACGGGACAATTGTTCAGCAGGAGGGAAATGTTGCTGTGTGTCACCGGTAATTTCTTCCCCACTGATATCGTTTTTTTTTTTTTAAAGATTTTCAATGAAAATTCAGTGTTTCAAGGTGAAGAAAACTGCCAGTGGTCATTTTTACTTTGGTTTCATTACAGAACTTCCAAGCTGCTCAGGCTTGCTCAGATATGCTGGTGACTTTATTAATATTGCCCAATGCCAATGAGTTTAGAAATAGTAATACATAATGACATAACTTGTATTGTGAGATAATTTAGAGATTCGAAAAATGCTATGCAAATTTAGAGGGTGTGTGTTTTTAACACACTTATATAAGAAGCAAACATAACGCATTATTTATTTCTTATTTAAAAACATGGCAAATCCCTTATACAAGATTACTGCTGAGGACCACGGTAAAAACAAACTGCATCAAAGAAACAGTGAAAGCAAAAAAAATAAAATAAAAACCTGGAAAATGTTAGGAGTGATCAGGCTGGCAAAGGGGCATGAAGAGACCGATTACATGCAAGTTTGCATCTAAGCAGCCTGCTGTTTAAAAGAAAGGGAATCCTCCTAATCATATTACTATTTAATACTTTCGGGATAAGCCACAGAAGCCATGTCTTACATCTTTCAGCAATTAACTACATCTTAGATTACTTATACAATTAGCTACAATTAAAAAAAAATAAAAAAGCCATTTTCTAATTAATTCAACTTGTCACTGTACTGTTATATTACAAAAGAACCACTCATTCACCCAAATTAGCTGGGCAACATTCTTTACGTTTTAATCCTCCTGTACAAAGACATGTTGTTCTGGGCTGTAACTGAACACAGATTGATCAGTTTTACATGGAAAATCCATTATTCTGGATAAAAGGTGCTATATGACTAGATAAAAGGTGCTACAAGACTTATATAAAATACACACAGCTTCATACACAAATGAAAAGGACAACACCAAGGTCCTCACCCGGGGCCTTATTGTATATTAATCTTGGAAAGAAAGAAAGAAAGAAAGAAAGAAAGAAAGAAAGAAAGAAAGAAAGAACAGGAAAGGACATGAAGGACGTAAGGATATATATATATATATATATATATATATATATATATATATATATATATATATATATATATATATACACACACACACACATATTATATCAGCGCTTCATTAAGAACTTTTCCTAAACACAAACCTTGTAGTTTGCACCTTCCTTGAGCTGCTTCTGTTTTTCCATTTGTGCCAAGTACCCTTCGGAGCTGCTGCGCTGCATGGTGCCCCCCCTTGGCTCCCCCACCCTCTCCCTGAGCTCGGAGTCACTGGCGGCTGTGTGCCCTATGGGCGGCAGCACTGTGTAGGAATGCCCTCTCTGCTCAGGGGGCTGGCTGCCGTCTGGCCATTGGCTTGGCTGATTTAAGTGGCCAGACCATGGGTCCAGATTTTGCCTGTGGTGAGAAGGCATCTGGTGAGGTGGTGAGAACCTGCAACAAATAAAAAAAAAAAGATCAATTTCACCCATAGCTTTAAAACACTCAACAGTAAAAATACTAAAACAAACTTAGCAATTTCAGTGACAAACAAGTACAAGTCTTTCTCAATGTCTTCAAAGTTCAAGATGTTGCTGAAGACTTTTGTTCGAAACTTCCGTCATTGAATTGAATAGGTTACTTTATTGGACATAACTGGGTGCCACACTAGAATTTCAAGAAGATCTGCTTTCTTTAGTTAGGCACGTGATCACATTTCAGCTAGACAAGCAGACAGACAAACAGACACCCCAATAACATGAAGGTCAGGGAAAAGGAATTCAGCAGACCTCGCTCTGTGGTGATCCTTCCTTGTATCATGATGATCGCACACTGTGGGATCCTGTCTTTGCCTCCCTCTGGCCCTGTACTGCGGTACAGCTTGGCTGATCTGGTCATGGTAACCTTGGAAGTGGTTGTAAGAAGGATGTGGCTTTGGCGGTGTGGCCAGTGGAGGCCTGGAGAACTGCTGCGGGTAGCAAGGCGAGATTCTCTCCTGGGGGTTTGGGTGCTCCTGAAAACGAGGCTTGGAATGGGCCCGGGGCGACTGAAAGACAGCTTTTCCCCCGTAGTCATGTGGAGGTGCCAGGTTGATGTAGGTCTGCTGGTGGTCCTGGCTCACAAAAGGCAGGAAATCTGAAGAAGTGTTTAGATTAATGTTCAGGTTGACTGTGGGTGCCTTCTGCTTGAGGGGCGTGTAGCTGGACCTGTTCATAGCGGATGCCATGGAGGAACTGTAGCTACCTAATGGTGACGTCTGGTGGGAATCCAAGTTGTCAATGACTAGAACATCAGCATAAGCAGGGCTGCTGTGGTAGGGGTGGCTTTCTGGAAATTGATGCCTGTTTTCAGGGACATCCACAGGGACTCTCTGGCGCTGTCTGCCACGGTGATTCTGGGAGTCTGGAGGGCGGGGCGGTTTTCTACTGCCTGTTTGATTGTTTCCACCTCTCTCTGGAGCTTTTCTGACTTTATTCTGGACCTGGGAAAGTGCAGGGGAAATTAAAAAGAGCAGACAGGACGTGTGCGCCATTTCATTCCCTATCATTGCGGCAGATTTAACTTACCTAAGAGAAGCGCTTATAGCACAACAGTGTTTCTTGCATTTAAAATCATAGTAAAGCCTGGCTCAAAAAAGGTTTTATCCCAAAAGTTTATCAAGAAAAATAAGTACAAATAAGAAAACCAACAATGTTCACGAACCAATCAATTTTGTTCAATAACAAATGTATATAAATAGCTAGAAAACATATACAATATTCACTTTGATGTTATTATAGAATGCAAGCTCAAATGCCTGCTACTTTTTTGTCAATTAAATTTAGATGGGAAGTATGAATCTAAATCTATTTCTATTACAAGGTTATGTGCAAAATAATTGAATCTCAATGGAAAACCAGTCAAAACCTATTACAGAGTAGATGTTACAAGAGTATGCTGAGTGTGGGTTAGTCAGTAGGAATAGGGCAATATTCATAGGATAAGGGCTTGGACAGATCTAATATTACCATTATAATTGCACTTGTAAAAAGGTGGGCATCTGGAGGAACTAATTCAATTACTGACCAATCTTCATAGCAGGCAACTTGGGGTTGAAAGAGGGGTTTAGAAATGCCATAAATCGCAAGGCTGAAAGTTTGTCGCTTTGTGAAATTATTCCCTTATTCAACTGCTATTTCCCATATTTAAGCTATATACTGTATACATAAAGGTTTGCTAGATTAATTTTGCAGTTTACTTTGCTTTTATATCATATATTTACCATTCTTCACCATGCATGTTAACATGTTATATATATATATATATATATATATATATATATATATATATATATATAATGTTCCAGTTGTACAGCAGGACCTGCATGTAGCTAGAACAGCATATGTTTTGCTTGCCTGTTATAAGCTCAGTTAGTAGCTGTTACATTATTCACGTTAAATTTGATCGTGACAAGAATGCCGTTTTGTGATCTTCCCGTGTCCACACAATTGAGGGCAATTGAAGTGCTAATTGTTTATCTGTGAAATGTAATAATGCAGCTTTTATTCTCATTCTTTGGTACTAATTGGTTTTCATATAAGCGCAGTACAGCAGAAGCATACTGGTGGTAATTATAGGAAAGCAGCATTAAGACTCAATGACATCTAATTTCTCGTCTGTGAAACTCTTATAAAATGGGCACGTGTAATGGTTTGCATTAAACAGCTTTACAGTAGAACACAGATTTTGTTTAAACAAACACATATTTAACCACACAACATAACTTATTTTTAAATCCACTTTTACATAATGAAGCGAGTCGCACACTCATTAAATAGAGTTTCAATATATTAATCCATATTGGTTATCTGCAGAATGAAACTGTGGGCAATTTTCATCAGGACTCAGTACACATGATCATTAACATAGTCTAACATAGACCCCAAACTACCTGGATTCAACCCCTACTACACATGCAGTGATGTTATGAGTCTGATTCGTACATTTATTTTTCTGCTAAGACCACGATCAGAGCTCTTATTAATATGATCCGGCATTTTAAGTTACGTACTGATTGTACTCTGTCTAACCTGGTGTAACGAATTTAAATTAAAGTGCAAAATTCGACAGGTTGCTTTGCCGAATCATACATGCAGCCTGCACAAGGCCACTGGTACTGTCGTCAGCATGGAGCATCTGATTCATACCCTGGTACTTACAAAGTACACTACATATTAAATATGTGTGTGTGCCTGCATATTTTTTTCAATTTATTTTCAAGCTGTTTGCTTCTCGGTTTATACTTTGTAATACACCGGCCTTGTGCATACTCATCACTGTATATATTATTATTATTATTATTATTATTATTATTATTATTATTATTATTATTATTATTATTATTATTATTATTATTATTATTATTATTATTATTATTATTATTATTATTATTATTATTATTATTATTATTATTATTTGGGGCAGCAGTGTGGAGTAGTGGTTAGGGCTCTGGACTCTTGACCGGAGGGTCGTGGGTTCAAATCCCGGTGGGGACACTGCTGCTGTACCCTTGAGCAAGGTACTTTACCTAGATTGCTCCAGTAAAAACCCAACTGTATAAATGGGTAATTGTATGTAAAAATAATGTGATATCTTGTAACAATTGTAAGTCACCCTGGATAAGGGCGTCAGCTAAGAAATAAATAATAATAATAATAATAATATTTGTTTATTTAGCATACACCTTTATGCAAGGCGACTTACAGAGACTAGGGTGTGTGAACTACGCATCAGCTGCAGAGTCACTTACAATTACGTCTCACCCAAAAGACAGAGCACAAGGAGGTTAAGTGACTTGCTCAGGGTCACACAGTGAGTCAATGGCTGAGGTGGGATTTGAACCAGGGACCTCCTGATTACAAGTCCATTTCTTTAACCACTGGACCACACAGCCTCCTTAATATAGATATAGATCTCAGAGCTGAAGTTCACATGAAGCAGGCTTGAACACTAATAGCAACACAGCTTGTTTAACTTATTACCATACTTTATGTTTTTAATAAAGTACACACTCAGCAATTAAAAAAGGGGCATTCTTTGCACCTTTTTTTTCAAGCAGAAGTTCATAAATGCAACAGTTTCTCATTTATTTAAGCATGCATATTGTATAATTGTGCATGCCTTTGCCCTAATTGTTTTTACACTAAAACAGTTATGTTTCAATTTTAATTCAGTGTACACTGCTGTGTGGAATCCTATTTATTTAATAAGAAAATCCGAAAAACATATCCTCTAAACACATATTATTTTTGAGTTTTGCTGGTTTTGTTTTGAAGCACCACCTAGTGGTGACTGTGATAAATGATCACAGCTCCAATCCAGTGTAGTGTACATGCCCAAACAGAGCAGATTAATAGGCATCAACACAACTCTGTCTCAGTAACTCCTATCGTAATTCAGATCACAGACAAAGCAACACATCAGCGCTGCTGCAACGGCATGTGTCTAAAAAAACGTCACATCCCACATTTGCAGCACCACATGAGTTTATTGAATGAATAGCACTGCCACAGTTCCACAGCAGGTATTACTCAGACTTCCATTGTAGACAGATAAGCAAACCACAATATCACTGCAGGAGTTTCAGGACAGCAGTAATGTGCTAGAATACAGTGTTTGACCTTCTCTGCCTAAAGTGTAAAGGCTTCTGAAACTTTGACATTCTGTTTCATTCAAGTCCTTCCAGTGTCTGCCTTTTCCTTTCTTTGGCATTTTTTTTTGTGTATTGTTAGAAGGATTATATTTAGGGCTTCTGTTTTTTTCTTTTCTCCCTTCATTATTTTAATACATTTTCACGCTTTTGTACATTGCAGAAAAGCATTCAATTCCAATACATTGTGTTTTTTTTACAGACTTGATTTTCTCTTTGACTCACATGGAGTCCATTATTCCTTCCACGTGTGCCTTACACAATTTTTTCAGCAGGTAGAGTTGATTCTCCTTTAAATACACTTTGCCTGCTATTTTCTACAACTAATATTGCTTTACAATATTAGTTGTACTTAAACCTCACATGTATATGGCTTTATTACACCGACAAAGTAGAACACTTTCTTTATCTGCCACTTGGAGCTACTGACACGCTTCACAGAAATATTGTATTTCTGAATTATCTGACAGCTCACAGCTTTTACAATTTTTTTAGACCAAATATTTACTCCCTTAGATGATTGCTAGATTTAAAGCATGCTTTTAGAGTCCTTTGATATCCCCAGTATCCCGTTTGTTGAGATCAGGACTTTGAGAGGCATTGTGCTTCATGTCCTCATTCTGACAATGTGTGTTTGGAGCCCCCCCCCCCCCCCAGCCCCGCATCCTTTGCACTGCGAGGCCGATATGGGTGAAATGCTACGACATACTCTGTCATTACCTGCATTTACTCCAAATGCTGTAGCCACACTTCCAACAAAGAATCTTACAGAACCTGACGATTCAGCTGTAGGCTTTTCCCAAGGCATTAATCTAAATACTGTGCCTGAATGTGAGCCAACAGTTTGTTTTCTGCAAATATGAAGTTTCAGTGCTGCTAGCGGGTCTGCATATTATTCCTCTGCACCATGAGTAAAATGACTGTGCCTTTCCAACTAAACAAGGATATACAACAGAATATGGAAGTTAGAATCATAAAAGCAACCTCCACTGCAATTCTGATGAGGCATAACTTATATTTCTGGGTGGAAATGGGAAAGAAAACAGTAGCAATGGTGGTGAGTTTCCTTTGAGAATAACCTTTGTCTCTTTACCTGCAGCTCCTGCGCTCTCTGCTGCCATCTGTCCTCAGGGTCCAAGACTTCCTCTGGACTCTCCCGGCTGCCAATGCTGCGAGGCTCTTCGGTTGCTCGGAGCACCTCCTATTTAAGAAAAAAAAAAAACAAGAGAACTAACCATATCGTAATTATCATTCTGGAGCACCAGCTAACGCACATTTTAGTCAGCAAAAACACAACATTGATTACATTAAAAAATATATATTAAACTGTACTGTATGGTGCCACATTCTACAATTAAACCCCAGAATCAACACACTATACAGTCGGTTGAATGGAATATTTAACTGTTTGAAATATAAATATACAGATGATTTTTTAGGGAACATAAATAAATAAAAAAAAACAACGCTTGATGTTCCGGAAAGCAGCTAGTCAATATTTTTAGATTACAGCCCCAAACACTTTAACTATTGCTCGTAGCGCAGTAATGAAAATCATTTAGTTAACATTTAGGGTCCTTCGGTTGTTAAGAACTATCAAACTCAATCAATACCATTGACGGGCTGAAGAGATCTTGGGTGAATGTAACCAATTGTAAAAGCTCCTGTGAATAGGCGAAGGTCACAGAAAACCACGCAGCACAGAGAGAATTGAGCTGTAATAGATCTATCAATAAAGGCACTGCCATGCTGGTCTGTCGTTGCACAGAAAGGGCAGGTAGACAGTGGCACTGTACGTGGTGTCTTCACTATCAATACTGCATTGTTCAGACTGAAAAAAAAACAAACTTTTAAGATTCGGAAAACATATTCAGACATAGGTTTTGTTTTATGTTTTTATATATAGCTAGCTGGATAGATAGATAGAGAGATAGAGAGATAGATAGATAGATAGATACTGTGAATAATGGTCATGCCAATAAAGCACCTTTGAATTTGAATTTAGATAGATAGATGTTTGTTATTTTGGACATATTGGGGGGGGGGTCTAATCAATTGATCTAAACTATGGTGCTTCTAAACACCACCGCTGTTTGACTCATAGAAGAAAGCGGCATTGTGAAGCACAGTATGTGTGACAGTGTGTGTGAGTGCCATGCTTGTCCAGTATTTAATATAAGCGTCTGTATTTTAGTTCCACCACTTTTAGATCGATTGAATAGACCACACTACATGTTAAACACAAAAGTAGTTTATTTTTTGTTCTGTAGCATTTGGTGACATTCATATTCTAACTTGAAAACTAATGTACAGTACCCAGGTAAACGAAAAAAAAAAATCCCATATGAACCAAAGAGCCACACATATTTTTTACATCAAACTGAAAGATCATTGCCTAATGCAAATACCAATCAATGAGGGCCATCCAAGTGCATTGGCTTGGTACTATAGTTCAATAAAGTATTGCTAGACTGCACATTTTCCCATGCATGGTACAATATTTATAAAAAAAAAAAAAAAAAATGAGAGAGCTTTAATGTAATGTTATCTACGCATAATGGAATAGAAGATAACATAAATAAATAAAAACAAAAACTATCAAAGCACTTGAGAGTTTAAATTAGATCCCTGTCTAGTCTTTAACAAGACACTTTCACATGAACAGCCTTCATTTAAACACTACATTAATAGCTGGAAATGTCATGGTAGAATTGTAAATGTCAAGAGGCGAGTGACCCGACCTTAAGTACGGATGTCAGCTCTTGTTAGTATGGCTTTTACCTGAATGCAATCTCTTTTAAAATCTTATGACAGGGTTTGGGACTAGAAAAGTTAATGCCAGCAGTAAGAAGAAAGCATCGAATCCTTGTCTAGGATTGTCAAATTTATTTTTTCAGTAAACAGCTATGAAAAAAAAAGGAATCAATTTATTAAAATGAATACATTTCAGTGTCATTAGGAGAGTTAAATGTAAATGGTGTACTACAGTGTAACAAGACATATCTATAAAGGATAAAGATGTAACTTTCGCATTATGAAACACAATTGCCAGTTGTCATGTGTTTGACAGCCATAGCCGTGTAGACTATTCTAACTTCTATGCCGGACTGCACTATAGTGGTCTGCACTTTGTACCCCTGCTGTTCTGTAGCATTGCCAGTGTTTAGAGGTACCGTACAGTACAGTCAGTGCTGTAACAGGTGCTGATGGCTCTGTGGTGGGCATAGCTCACCTCCTCATTATCTCTTCGAAAGTGAAACAGGGCTCAACCTCTACCCACGCTCCTGCAAGCATCTTTTGTAAACCATTTTAATAATCCCAATCAGATCGAGAAAATGATCAAATGGAATTGCATTTCAAGCATCATAAGCTGTGTAATGTCTATTCTGTTAAATTGAGGCTAGTAATTGCTTCTCCACAGACAAGATACAACAAAGCCCCCAATCATGACATGTCATTATCCCGGACTGGGAAACAGAGCTTTCGCGATGACGACTTCAAAGGCTTGTGGTTCTTCAATTGCACTGGGCTGCTATTGTGGCGGCCCGGCAATCTTGATTAGGTGTTTACACCGAGGTAAGGCGCACAGGAGCCCTGGTCTGGAGCTATTAAGAAATTGTACATTATGTTCCTCGCTTTGAAGTGAGTGTCTGTGGAAAGGGAAGCGACTCTGGTTGAGTGCAGCACAGGAAGATTGCTCCACTACTTCTATCCTTATCAAAGGAGCTCAACAGAATCTCATCATGACTGGCAAAAGTTGTTGCATTATGAGATTGTGTACGTCTAATAACCTCCCTAATTATTGAGGTGTAGTGAGCAATTCTGCCAGTTATGGAAAGGATGCTGTAGTGAAACCGAACCCTAAAACCCTCACACACTCATATTGCAGATCTGAAACAGGTAACAGGGATGAAAATGTTTCCACTTTCAATCAATGCAGTGTGACGAATCTTGTTGAAATAATAAAAAATAAAAACATCTCCCAGGAATAAGCATTTCTCCTTTTTATCTTGCTTAATTGTGGTTTTCTAAAAAACAGTCTCGCCCAAACCGTGCTCTAAAAACACACAACATTCATGTGAGTTTTTTTTTAACCCACTCTTCCCCTGTGTGGCTCTTGAAGTGGATTGTGGGAATACTATAATTACATTTTTCAAAGACATTATCCGAAAACAAAGCTAATAAGTAACGGATGGGCAGCAATGATGCTCCCAAGCAGGATGTCTTACAGTATGAAGAATTTCTTGACCACATATTGTTTTTTGTTAGGCTTTATTTTTCTTGTGGGGGTTTCTTAAGAATTCTGGAACACACCAGTAAGAAAAATACCATCAATAAAACCACATACAGTGCATCACATTCGGTTTTTGATTTAAAAGAAACAGTGGTTGGGTAAAGCTTCCAGTGTGGTCTACAGATGAAGCCAATGTAATACCAGCAGAAATCAAGGGACTGATTTCTGGTACAGATTATGATCTTGTCAAAACGGTGATTGTGTCCACTATAATTCACAAGCATATTTATTTCAGAAAGGATTGGCGTTCGCTGTACCACAGGGAAAAACAAAACTGAAAACCCTGATGTGTGTGTGTGTGTGTACAGCAGCAAGTGCTCTCAAAGACTAGCCAACAGAGACAGCCATTGAAACCAATACGTCCCTCAATTGTGAACAGAACTGAATAGCCGGCAGTAGGACAATACAATGTGAACCATCCATGATAATGACTCATATGTCCATGCCCTGAAATAGCTATTATACAAGCAGATACCTGAAGCTGTGCTCAGTCCCCTTCTGTCTTCAATGCCACGGAGGGGAACCGTGGCGGAAAAGCCGGAAGCACTGATCAATTAGAGCTAGCAAGAAACACAGACAGTGAGCGCTGCTTTCTTTACAACGCTGGATGTACAAGTAGTACTTCAATATGTAAATGTGGATGATAGGGAGCATTATGACACTGCTGGGTTCAGATGGGCTGGAGAAAGCAGCAAATGAAGCAAGCAGGCACGCCCCAGACGGCTATAGAAAACCCTGGTGCATTATGCCACTGGGGCAGGTGCTCAATTCTCTAAGTGGCTATTGGTTATGGGGCATAAATGCATCTCCTGTGTTCCGAACGGCAGTAACTATTGTTGTGCACCAAGTCATAATGCAAAGTATATTTGCCAGCAATGTCTCTCCTTGAAGACCCCCCTTTGTATCTGTGCCTAGTTGTTTTTCAAAATGTTTCAGAACAGTGCATCATCAGTCAAAAGGGAAACATCCAAGAAAGGCTAGGGCTGTTTAAATTGTGCAGTCCATAGTTTACGTTTGTATGATTTATTGTACATTTTCAGTTTGATTTGTTACATGCCGGTGCTACAGCAGCTACCCAACAACCAGCGCTCCAGATAAGGTTTTGGATCACTGATTAATTTACTCTCCAGTTTAGACACTAAGTGAAATGCAACATGACCGTGAAGTCCTGAGTACTTTCAATAAATACTGTACACACTTTAATGCTAACGTATGGGTAGGGCGCTGCGTTTTTCACTTGTTTTTTTAACCTGTAATGTAGTCCTACAGCCACAAGATGTCGATATAGCCTCCACAGTAAGCCACAAAATGACCAATCATTAATCATTTCATTACATTACTTTAACCATTTGAATTGGTCAGCCCATTACTACAAAGAACGTATTAGCAGATTAATAAAACAGAACACTGTAGGTGGCTACTGACATTACTTTAACCCTTATATCCTTGTGAATACATATAACAGTATTTTAAAAGGATAAGTATAGATATTATAACCATTTATTGGAATCTGGGCATCTGACAGATTCTCTAACATATGTAAGCTGTGTTTATTAATTTTTTCCTTGTTTTGTTTTTAGTGATTTTGGTTTTTGACTATAGGTTGAAAAAAAAGGTTGTTCATAAGATGCCCATGAAATACCAAAAAAATCCATTCTCAGTTATTGTGCATTATTACTATATTATTCTTTTGATCAGTTTAGCTGGAGTGGCTACACAGACATCTGGAGGTTTAGGATTGAATTGCAGGTTTTAAAAAAAAACGCAGGGCCCTGCTTATGGGGTCTGCATTAACTACAGCCTTACAATTTAACTGTAATGTTACTTTGAACTACTGTACATAAACTTGGTCTTACAATAAAAACAAAAACAACAATTATTATTATTTGCATTATTAACCACGAACACTATGGCTGTGAAGCAAATAACCAGATGGAATATACTTAACAAAAGGCCTGTGTGCACAAAAGCAGAGCCCTGCGTTTTTTTAACCTGCAATTCAATCCTAAACCTCCAGATGTCCGTGTAGCCACTCCAGCTAAACTGATCAAAAGAATAATTAAGTAATCAGCCCGTTAAATTCTGGCTAATTAGAAAACACACCCCCTAATTACGAGGGGCAATTATTGCCATTCTAGAAATTGATGCGTTTATAGAAAAAGCTTATCTCGAGACGTTTTGGAACAAATATATGCACCAACAAACTCAGAAAGCATTTCTTTGAGAGATCGCACGCAGCCATATCCACCTGGTGTGCTGCACACTGATGGGGATAACTTATTTTGAAAGACGTAACGTTAGAATTCATCAAACGTATACTAAAGTTGCACAATTAATAAATACATACCGAGGGCTGGCATAAGAGTATCTAGCATGCGTAATTCATATTTTTTCAATGCGTAAAACACCCGGTACACAGCTCATCTGGAGCGCTGACTGCAATTATTTTATTTCTGTTGTTGTGTGTTTTGTTTGTAAGAACGTTTAAAAACCTAAGAGCTTGTACGGGTTCAAAGTTAAATAATTGGAGCATGGGAAAAAAACAACTTTATATAATCAGAGTGCGCCCTCTAGTGTGTAGAGATGGAATAAGATGTTTGTCTCACGTACTGTAATAATCTGACAAAGCTTCTGACTTTAAATTAGGGTTGTCTTTTGGATGAATGGTCATGAGGAATGTATTCATTTATTTAGTAAAGGCATAAGAGATAAAAGATATCGGAGAACACTGTTTGTAAAAAGCATAATTCAGTTAATATTAAAGATACCATCGGCTGTATATTTAAAGGTGCATTTAAAAATACATTGGACTGGAAGAAACAAAAAAAAAACATGATAATTATCATAAGAATGAAATAGAAATACGAGCTGCTCAACCTAGAAACACCTAGAAATGAATGAATTGTCCAACTGGAACAATATGGATCAATTTAGTACAAAAATGCAAATTATACAAAATGAGATACTAATTATGAAATCCATGCTTTATGCTTTGGTAATTTACAATTATACACACACACACACACACACACACACACACACACACACACACACACACTTGGGCACAATAGTTATTATTTTTGGACAATGCATTTTGAAAGTTTGAGTGGTAGCAATGGATGAAGTCGTGCTACATGAAATAGAAGGCACAATGCCTACATAAACAATAGACTGATTAAAATTGCAGGAGTTTACTGTTCATAATGCTCTCTTTGTGTTTTACAATAATTGCATAATAGTCCTGAAAGTGTTCTAATAAGCAAGTAATTACAAAGTGCCTTAAGGGTGGTTTGATGCATTTATCAGGTAGACCATTTTAATGCGATTGCCCTACAGTAAATGATAAAGGTCATGCATAATTTTTGAAAGGGCTCAGAGGGGGTTTTGAACATGCTTTTGTTTGATTGCCTTTCAATTTAAATCTGCACAGGTGTGCAGACGTGACTGTCAGAAAATTGTTAGTTTACTCAAAATGATATATACAGCACAGTAATTGTTAAATTGCATGAGTATTACTAATGATTTAGAGTTTTAAAGTTACAGATGAGATTTATTCCAAAAGTTTGGAATAAAACAGAAATGATACACCATGAGAGATGTCGGTGTCTAATCTAATTTGAAACGCGTTTTTTAAATCAGTATGGTCCAGCACTGGGGTCTCTTGTCCCTTAATCTTGATATGTCCCATTACAAGGACACCATTACAAATGAGATGAGGGATCTGAAGGCGTATTCCAGCTGATACAATTACAAACACTTCACATAAAGCTGTTACTTACCTGTGGCTGACTGCCTGTGTCTCTCTTCTGACTGTGCTTGTGCAGATACGAGCCCTGCTTTGGTGCATTCCTGCCAAGAGTGACTTTGTTTCTTTCCACAAAGTCCTCCCTGGGCTTCACTTGTTTCACATTAGATTTGTGAGCGCGCTTTTCACTATAGTGGGCCTGCTCTTTGTTTTCTACGGCACCATTGCTGCGTTCCGACTGCTGATCCATGAAATTCATTCCTTCGTCGATTTCCGCAGCACCCACAGAATCCCTGTGGTACTCACGTGGCGGCTCTGGCTGTCTGTGGTTTCGCATTGCTCTGTGTTCCCTTGCTGTCTTGTGTTTGCTCTGTCTCTCATAGTTCAATGCTGAAGGTTCTTGCTGAAGGATCTTCTCTCTGAGGTACGGTGTTGAAGGCAGCTTTGGTTTGGTTTCCAAGTCTGTCTCGGTTCTGCTCACAGAAAAGCTAACTGCGGGAGCCTGTTTATTAACCGCATGTTTTTGATCTTTGAAGACTGGCCCCTCTCTCTCTTCCTCCTCTTCCCACGGTTTTCGTGGACTTTCCTCTGACATCCCATAGGATTCTCCAAGCACTTCATCCTGGTTTCCTGTCATGGCAATGATCCGGGGTTCTCCCAGGTTTTCTCTCCAGTTTGGGTTGTAACGCAGCTCAGCGTAATCATCCTCATAACCAGTCCTCCTTTAGAAGTGAAAAAGAAACACAAACTTAACAGAAAATCAAAAAAACAAATAGAATGAAGGTTAAAAAAAACAGCCTAGCAAGTTTATTGTGGTTTATTTTTATTTATTTTTTGC